>NC_062189.1:18086518-18116518 GCF_912470025.1 Vespa velutina
TCATTAACTTCACATTGATTCCATATTGATATTTATTTACAAAAAAAAAAATTATATATATATATATAATTAAAATATTTACAATTGATAAAAATATTTTCTTAATTATTACCTCGAATTTCAATGTTCTTCATAATCTACCGTGAGAAATTAAATCGACGTAACTTAAAAAGGTAAAAAGGTTGTGGAACTAAAGAAGTAAGCACACAAAGAAGCAAGAAGCTAAAGCTTCATTTTCTTCAAAAGTAAAAATGTTGCTTGATTCAAGGACACGCTCAAGTAGCGATACAGTATTAAGCAAGGAAAAGGATCTCTGTGGTCCTGTCGACTATTACTAGTACTACTGCTCCTAGCGCTGCCGTTGCTGTTGCTGTTGCCGTCGCTATTGCTGCTGGTGATGGTTATGCTTTGAAGAGCATATTCTCTCTGTCTGTCTCTCTCTCTCTCTCTCTCTCTCTCTTTCTTTCTTTCTTTAGGAAAAGCCGACTGCTTTCAGTGGCTTCACGTCCCGGAGGATTCGCAGACCGAGAGTATTCTTACGTTACCAACGACGTCGGTGGTTTTGGTGGCTAATTAACGAAGCCGCGGCTGGAGATTTCCAGGTCGACGACGCCCACTACCAGGGAGGGACTCTTCTACGCTATCAAAGTGCTTCTCTTCTATCTCTATCTTACTCCATACTTGTTTCACTTACTCACTCACTCGTTCGTTCTCTATCTTGCTCGTTCGCTCGCTCGCTCGCTCGTTCGTTCGTTCGTTCGTTCGTTCGTTCGTTCGTTCGTTCGTTCGCTCGCTTGCTTGCTTGCTTGCTTGGTTGGTTGGTTGGTTGGTTGGTTGCTTGCTTGCTTACTTGCTTGCTTGCTTGTTTGCTTACTCGCTCCATATTCTCTTCTAAGATGAACGTTAAGCACAGTCTACCATGAATACAGATACGTATGTCGGTGCCGTAAATGGGAGATCGTTGAGAGAACACACGAGAGAAGAAGAGCGACAGAGAGAGAGAGAGAGAGAGAGAGAGAGAGAGTAAGAGAGTAAGAGAGAAATACAGCTGGTCCAGAACGTTAGAGAGATGCAACCTCTCCAACGAAGACATAGACGCGTCGTCGAGTAAACCGTCGCAGCCGCGATGTTTAACAACGAGTATAACCACCCAGCGCACGAAGCGAATATGATTGTAGTTGAGAGAGAATGACGATATAAGCACTCGAGCACCTTTATCCTACTCTCCTACGTAATGTCGTCTAAACTTCCTATTATTGCTCACGTCGCAACGGCATGGCCGATATAAATCCTATGAGAAAAAGCGAGAGAGAAAGAGAGAGAGAGAGAGAGAGACAAAGAGAAAAAAAGAAAAAAAGAAATAGAGTAACTAAAGTCGAAAGCAGAAAAGATTTTCACGTTTTATCGTCTTGAAAAGTGGCACGAAACGTTTCTAGATTCTAGCTTGGCTTTTCCGCGACTTCGAGGAATACAAGGTTGTGAAGGGTGAGAAGAGACCACAGCCGGAATTGGAAGGAAATATTTTCCGGCCGAAAGCAATTAAATCGAATAGGGGATGAAAAAGGAAGAGAGAAAGAGAGATAGAGAGAGGAAGGGATAGAGAGAGAGACAGAGATAAAGGGCGAGAGAGAGAGAGAGAGAGATACTTCTTCTCTCTCTCTCTCTCTCTCTCCCTCTCTCTCTCTCTCTCTCTCTCTCCTTTCCTATCTCTCTCGCCACGATCGATCTCCCCTTCTAACAATCCGTCAGTCTGTCCGTTTCTCTGTCCGTTCTTCCGTCCGTCCGTCCGTCCTTGTGTCTTCCGGAACGAAGGAAGATTCGACGGGGGTGTCAGAGTGAAGCGACGCGAAACGACGCTCCAGTGATTTAGCCGTAATTTCGTTCGGCCCTGATTGCCGAGGATCCAGAAACAGTGCTCGTGACGGATGTGATTTCTCGCGCGTATTAACGCTCAAGTACTCGATCAAAGAAGAAAGACGAAGAAAGAGAGAGAGAGAGAGAGAGAGTGAAAGGAAAAAATGAAGAAAGTAAAGTAAAGTGAAGTAAAAAGGTAAAGTGAAAGGAGTAAAAAAAAAAAAGAAAAAAAAAAAGAAAGAAAGAAAGAAGAAGAAAAAAGAAGAGATAACATGAAAGTAAAGGCCATGGATAATGATAAATAATCGTTAAAGGATACTTAATAACGTTTGACGTATCCTAATCAACGTTAAGTAAAGCTACGAGCAAAGTCTCCTTTATTTTTGAAACGATCTAATCTGTGCCTTTTACCATCTCTAAAGACGTAGATACTAATTAAACGGTGTGACGTTTACAAAGGAGTTAGCGAACGTATAAGAGGAGATGTAGAGAGAGAGAGAGAGAGAGAGAGAGAGAGGGAGAGAGAGAAAGAGAAAGAAGGGACAGAGGAAGGGTCGATCTATGCTATTCGAAAGGACGAACAAAGAGAGAGGGAGAGACCAAGAGGAGATACGAAACGGAGAGGAGAAAGCTGCTTGTGTCGCATGGATTTTGTTCTCTATCTCATTCTCTTACATACAACATCTTCCTCCCCTTTCTCTTTCAGGTTGGTCTCCCAATCCAATGGAATCAGCCGACCTTAAAAGGGAATACAAAAGAGCGAAACCATTCGCGATATCTCGCGCCGTTAACTTATCAATCGTCTGGCGGCATCGCTTTCCGCGTGCTTGTACCCGATTAAATCCGTTTGATATCCGCATTCGGGTAGACTTCTACGTACGTATTTACGTGAATCCTTTCTCATACCTCAGAATATCTCCTTTCTTGTCTCAAAGAGTACCTTATAAATCATTCGTGAGAAAAGTCTTTTTATATTTTTATAGTTTTATCCCTATAATTATCTATATCTCGTCTTTGTATCGTTCAAAAAGAAAATTTTTTACATTGATCGTATTAAAACATTCTATTTATTTTTCTAATACGTTTAGATTTATCATTATTGTCGTAAATACTTACGTAGATACGTACGTTCTTTGACCTTCTCGATACGAATATGAACTAAACGTCTCTCTTAACCCTACATTGATATATAAATTGAAAGAGGAAAAGAAATTTAACGTGTTATAAGAAATATAAATAAATAAAAATATCGTAATACTTTACCTATCTATTAACTGTTATAATACATATGGCACTACGTTAAGATAAATCCAATGTGTGTATACATACGTAGATAAATAAATATATCTGTAAGGTCACGTATCGTTTTTATTTTATTTCTATTTAAATTATGTCTTGGTTAATGGAACGTAAACTATTCGCAGAAATCATTTAGTATCGTTCATTGAAATCTTATTTCTATTTAATTAAGAATCACCGTGTATTCCATTTCAGTTTATATATGTAACTCTTTACCGTATACGAAAGAGAAATTCACGGGGGAATAAGTTTTCCGCGATCCAGCAATTTCCGACTCATTGTTTGTTACCTTTCCCGGAAATACAATATTTGATTACAGCGAGGTGAAAAGTCGGTCTTTACGCTCGATTCAAGAAGTTGTCGCTCTTGGAGAACGAGCTTCTCTCTTTCTCTCTCTCTCTCTCTCTCTCTCTCTCTCTCTTTCTTTCTTTCTCTCTCTTCTTCCTTCTACTCTTCCTCTCGTTTCGAAGGTTTCCTTAGAAATAACTCGGTTCAAGGCGATTCTTAAGAACAAATTAGACGTCTGGTAATTCCAACGAGTTCTTTGAACGATTTCGCCTTTGACGATTTGTAGAAAATAACGTGTCCTTTGACGCGGCCAACAGGGACTCTAACTTGGATCTTCCTATTTCCCGTGAATTTTTTCTTTATAGAGTATTTATAACGGTTGAGCTCAGCGAGGATTTTCCTCGATGAAGTAAAAGTTTCCTTTTTAAAAAGGAAACTCTCTCTTTCTCTCTCTCTCTCTCTCTCTCTCTCTCTCTCTCTTTCTCTTTCGTTTAATAATACGATAAAAATGTCCTCTTTCGCATCGTTAAAAGATCATTGGATTTTCTACTATTTACTTATTTGTCTATTTATTTATTATCGTTCTCTCTCTCTCTCTCTCTCTCTCTCTCGTGACACTCGTTACCATGGAAAGAAAAATCTAAGAATAAAAATTCAATGCATGTACTTACGTACGTTATCGAGATGCAAGGCTTTATTAAAACCAGCTGCGTATCTTCTCGTTGGTTTAGAATTTCTTCCGGATTAATAACGCGGAATACGGGAAGACGCCTAGGATGGTGAATGAAAAACTTAGCTTTCCTACTGAGCGAGCAAGAAAGAGAGAGAGAGAGAAAGAGAGAGAAAGAGAGAGAGAGAGAGAGAGAGAGAGAGAAAAGTGCTACATGTTACATCAGTAAATAATGAAACTTTATGGCGGCGCGAGATGCTCGCGGTGTTTTCATTGCATGAAGTGGAACTGTCTAGACGCATTCAGCTCTTTGGAACACGGCGAACGCCTTTATGGGACCCTTCAGCTATTTCCCACAACGCAACATTCTTTCTTTTCCTTTTTCTTTTACATCTTTTTTTTCTTCTTCTTTTTCTCTTTCTTCCAACTCTAACGTCTCTCTATCTCTCTATTTCCCTATCCCTATCTCTATATCTATCTATATCTATCTTTCTCTTTCTCTCTATTTCTTCCTCTTTCACTTTTCTCGCCATCTTTCTTCCTTCCTTCCTTCCTTCCTTCCTTCCTTCCTTTCTACCTTCCTTCCTTCCTTTTTGGAGACGCATTCATCTCTCCCTCGTGCATTTTCGCTCTTAAGGCTCGTTGCGCTTGAAAATGGTTACAGTCTCGGTACTCTGGACGACCACAAAAGCAAGGCGCGAAAACGCATCATTCGATCGTGCTAAAGTACGCAAGGAATTTGCAACCCTCTTACTCTCTTCTTTCTTTCCCTCTCTCTCTCTCTCTCTCTCTCTCTCTCTTTATATATATATATATCAGGAAATATCTCAATAGTTATGAATAAAACTTAATATATATATATAGAGTTCTATAGAATAGTGACTATATATCAACTTAGATACCTAGCCAAACATCAAAGAAAAAAAAGAGAAAGAGGGAGAATGAGAGAGTGAGAGAGAGAGAGAGAGAGAGAGAGATGGAAAAGAATGCAGACTCTTTTAATGCACCTGATGGAGCGAAGCTTAGGGTGGTTAAAAGCCTAAGACCCTAAACGGAGCCCCTCGGATAGACAGCACTGCATGGGTGGTGCGTGCACACGACGTTACTGTAGAACGCCCAAGGCAAGCCATTAGACGGCGACAATGCGCACCCTTTTCCACGACTTTTATACTTATTTCCGCCATTACTGCGCATTCTAGGTTGCAATAAATTCTTTCTCCGACGCATTAAAATTCTTGAAGGGCATTCTGAATACTTGGCGCGGCCTCGGCAATATCGATGTCCCGTTACAGGGAACAAAACGGTTATGTTATAACCGTGACACTACCCCCTTCGCCAACCCCCATATTGTTATTTCCTTACTTCAACCACCTCGTACTCTTTCCAACGGAATAATGGTATATTGCACCTATGTGACTTCGGTCACATTAGACAAGTGCCTTCCACGTTTATGTCTTTGTCATTTAAACTTTTTACTGAGTAAGAAAGAAAAAAAAGAAAAAAAAAGAAAAAGAAAAAAGAGAAAAACGAAAAGAGAAAAAGAAATTCTTAACGTTTATTTCTGAAATATTTTTGTGTTTATTAAAAAATTGATATAAGATTTTCCACATTGTATATTATATAATAAATATATAAACTCTTTGAAAACATCTATGAAAAATATGTAATACGTATTATGTTTACTCGTATTCGATTTATTTCAGAATTTTATGATTTTCAATTATCTCATTTGTTTATTCATTTATACGGATTTATAATAATACGAATAATTATTATTGACGATTTTTAATACGAAGAAATCCCTTAATATGTACATGTAGTGTCACCTAGAGATCATTGCTATTTATTAGATTTGCATCTGTTTCCGACCGTCGATAATCATGGATCCTAGAAAAAATATGGTAAATGATTCGAAATTATTTATCAATAGTAGTTTAGAAATTACTTATCATCAGATATTAAGGATAATTCCTTCAAATTTTTGGTATTTTTATAGTTTATACCAACAACCAGTCCAAATTTAATTTTTAAACGATTTTGATGAACCAAAAATTCACTTTAACTATCAAGATGACATTTAATAACAACATAAAAAGCAACGGTACTCTCTTTTCAAATGACTAACATTAAAAAATTACAAGTAACATTGATTTTATGATTAATTAAATAATATCTAATGTTAATGAAATATAATAAATTAATATCTAAAAAATATTACTTTCAATTGAGCATTACATGACTCGTAACGAGCGTAACACATAAAATAAGAATAATTTAAAAATTCAATACTTAAAAATATTCATTCCCGTCATTGAACATACGTAATGTAACAAAAATGAACTACAGATTGACTTTGACAATTACTGGATCACTTCTCTTTTGTATTCCGACGCGTAAACATCATAAATCTCTCTTTCTAAACTTGAAAACTTAAAAATCAATACTTTCGATAAATTTTGATTATTTAAACAATCTTTAATGTACACATAATACAATAAACTAATATTTAAACAATAGTATATTTATTTAAACATTAAAAATACGGAAACTTGCGAAAAACTTAAAATAATTTGAATATAAAATTCCTATACTTAAAAATTTTGATCTCGGGACTGTTGGCCTTGTACGATATAAACATAAACAGTCCTTTGATTTACTTTGACAATTATCGAGTTAGTTTACCTTTGCACTCCGACCAGTGCACATCGACTCTCTCTTCCTAAACGCGAAATCTTATAAATTAATAATTTCGATCATTTTTTCATTATTTAAACAATATCTAATCAACAGAGAGTACAATAAACTTAAATTTAAACAATAGTACATTCGTTTAAACATTGTAAAGCAGAAAACGGTCGAGAAATTTAAAATAATTTTAATAAAAGAATTCAATACTTAAAAATTTTATTTCGGGATTGTTGGCCTTGTACAATATAAACATAAACGGACCTTCGATTAACTTTGACAATTACCGAGTTAGTTTACCTTTGCACTCCGACCAGTGCACATCGACTCTCTCTTCCTAAACGCGAAATCTTATAAATTAATAATTTCGATCATTTTTTCATTATTTAAACAATATCTAATCAACAGAGAGTACAATAAACTTAAATTTAAACAATAGTACATTCGTTTAAACATTGTAAAGCAGAAAACGGTCGAGAAATTTAAAATAATTTTAATAAAAGAATTCAATACTTACAAATTTTATCTCGGGATTGTTGGCCTTGTACGATATAAACATAAACAGTTCTTTGATTTACTTTGACAATTATCGAGTTAGTTTAGCTTTGCACTCCGACCAGTGCACATCGACTCTCTCTTCCTAAACGCGAAATCTTATAAATTAATAATTCCGATCATTTTTTCATTATTTAAATAATATCTAATCAACACAGAGTACAATAAACTTAAATTTAAACAATAGTACATTCGTTTAAACATTGTAAAGCAGAAAACGGTCGAGAAATTTAAAATAATTTTAATAAAAGAATTCAATACTTAAAAATTTTATTTCGGGATTGTTGGCCTTGTACAATATAAACATAAACGGACCTTCGATTAACTTTGACAATTACCGAGTTAGTTTACCTTTGCACTCCGACCAGTGCACATCGACTCTCTCTTCCTAAACGCGAAATCTTATAAATTAATAATTTCGATCATTTTTTCATTATTTAAACAATATCTAATCAACAGAGAGTACAATAAACTTAAATTTAAACAATAGTACATTCGTTTAAACATTGTAAAGCAGAAAACGGTCGAGAAATTTAAAATAATTTTAATAAAAGAATTCAATACTTACAAATTTTATCTCGGGATTGTTGGCCTTGTACGATATAAACATAAACAGTTCTTTGATTTACTTTGACAATTATCGAGTTAGTTTAGCTTTGCACTCCGACCAGTGCACATCGACTCTCTCTTCCTAAACGCGAAATCTTATAAATTAATAATTCCGATCATTTTTTCATTATTTAAATAATATCTAATCAACACAGAGTACAATAAACTTAAATTTAAACAATAGTACATTCGTTTAAACATTGTAAAGCAGAAAACTGTCGAGAAATTTAAAATAATTTTGATAAAAGAATTCAATACTTACAAATTTTATCTCGGGATTGTTGGCCTTGTACAATATAAACATAAACGATTAACTTCGACAATTACCGAGTTAGTTTTCTTTTGCACTTCGATCAGTGCACATCGTCTCCCCCTTTCTAAGCGCGGAAACTTAAAAATTAATACTTTCGATAGTTTTTCAATTATTTAAATAATCTCTAATGTACACGGAGTACAAAAAATAATTTAAACAATACTACATTCTATTAAACATTTCAATTACCGTAACGCGCGAGAAAATTAAAATAATTAAAATTTTTTTTGCTTATTTAAACTTTGTGCTGCTCTTCCTTGATTGTGTGTGTGGTCAACAAAATCAAATCTCGGATCAACTTGGATTGTTATTGGATCATTTTTCTTTGGGATTCCGACGAATAAGCATCGAAGCTCTCTCAGGATATCTTTTCTACATAGTTATAATGAAGACTTAAAGTAAATTTATTTCTATATTATACATTTTTCAAATAATTTTTACAGTTTCTTATTATAACAGTGTCACTAATTATTTTGTTTGTATTTTTCTGTTTCAGAACTTCATTGCAATCACGCCCGTAGCAATGAAGTAATCGAATGTTTTTATCGCTTAAATAAAAATATCGGCAAGTAGAAGCGGTGTTTGTTCGTTCGCTTTTCGCGATTTAAACAACAAATGTTTTTACATCGACTGTGTGCAATGCTGTCGTTAGAGTCAGTGTTTGTACGCAAAGTGTTTTGCTCTTTTAACAGTCGCACAGATTTTATTTATAAAAGACTATTGTGTTTCGCGAAGTAAATTCAGTGAACGTTCGTTAATAAATAACTACCGTGAATTAGAGTCAGTGCATTACTGAAGAGGATCTCATTCAACTTCAATGTCGATTTATTTCATTTTCATCAATCACCTACGAATTATACACCGTCAATTTCGACCTAAATCGTGAACGAGTGTTTTGGAGCCATCGCAGAACTTCTTAAGTAGTGAGTGAATTTTTAAATCCCTCCGATCACTCAATCATGTCGAGGATGAAAGATCCAAATCGATACGAGTGATTGGTTGTAATTAATTAATAGAAGGGCATTGAGTGACCACGTAAATGGTTTCTTATTTTTTGATTAATTTATTAAATTAGGATAGGGCCTTCTTGTTCAAACACGTTTATAATTATTTTGAACTTTGAATATTTTCTTAAATATTTTTCTTCAAATATTTTTTCTCGAACGGAAATAGTAAAAGATACCGATATTCATGAGTTCTAATAAAGAATAAACAAGAAGACATTCGCGATGGATAGTTTCTGGATTCGAAGCGAAACTATGCATGATTTTTTTATAAGAGTTATTGTTTTTAAAAGAGAAAAGTCAAGTAGAATATTAGCTAAAAAATGAAGAAACTTGTAGAGTTACAATCCGTAAATCTAGATTATAAGTTAATAAATTTTTAGCTCAAGATTTTCAACAATTAATATATTGATTCTTCTTTCAGAGATTAATATACTAATATTTCTTTCAGAGATTAATATACTGATATTTCTTTCAGAGATTAATATACTGATATTTCTTTCAGAGATTAATATACTGATATTTCTTTCAGAGAAAATAATATTTCTTTAGATCAGTATTCAGAATATTTAATTTTTTTTTTTTTTTGTTAATTAATCTTTTATTTTTCTTATGTTTAATTAAATTAAATTCAGAATTTTATCGTTCGTATCATTAATATACATATGTAAATATTCATTTTTCTTTTCTTATTTCTTTTCAGCTAGTTCCAGGTCGTGGGATCGCGAATACGAGAAGAAATAATTAATAAAGAAGATTCTCTTAACATTTAAACAATATACAATACACGTAAATTATAATTAATTAATAATTAATTATAATTTTACAACAACAGGATATTCTTAACAACATTATAAAGATCATATACATGTACTACTATACACTATTGATTAATAGATATACTATCGATTTAAAATTGAAACTCAAAGAAAATTTTCTTCACTGTCATTACTATTTATTCTAATTTACTCTCATTAATTATCCTTTATATATTTCGGTTGGGACCCGTGGGATGGGCCCATGGGTGAGGGCCTCTGTGCGGGTTGCTGTCTCAGCATCATGTAGAACTGCTTCTATTCTCTTATCTATCTGCGGCTCTCTTTTTTAAGTCATATTTTTCTTGTTTTTATTTTCTATGACATTAATACACTCTTATTAATTATGATTTATAGTCTCGGGTGGGACCCATGGGAGGGGCCCATGGGTGAGGGCCTCTGTGCGGGTTGCTGTTCAGCATCGTGTGGTTTTGTTTCTCTTTTCATTTTTTGGGGCACTCTTTTCGTTCTTCGGCTCTCTTTTCGTTCTCCGGCACTCTTTTCGTTCTCCGGCTCTCTTTTCTATCTCATATTTTTATTTTTCAATTATGTTTTTAATTATGTTATTAATATGTTATGTTTGTTTAATTATGTTTTTTTAATATTTATTTACGTTGTTTCTTTCTAATTATGTATTTAATTATGTGTTCTATTATGTTTTTAATTATGTTTTAATCATGTGTTTAAATATGTTTTTAATTATGATTTTAATATATGATTATTAATTATGATTTACAGCTTTAGGTAGGATCAATGGGATGGTGCAGACTGTTGATTCAGTATCGTGTCGAGCTGCTTCTTTTCTCGTTTCTTTTTCTAGGTCTCTTATCTATTTATATATATTTATTTTCTATTTGTATTTTATATATGTATATATTATTTATTAAACATATTATTTATATATGTTTAATAGTTTTTTTTTTGTTCTTCTGTTTTCTCTTTAGCTTTTTCTTTTTCAGCATAGATCATCGAGGGATAGGTTCATCTGCGGCCAGATGGTACATCGCATGGCAAGATTCATCATCGATTTCTACGCGAGAATACGGGAAGGATAGGAAGAACACTGGCGCGCGTGTCGGCGGGCACAGGCGTGGGTGTTCTCGGGCGCGATTAAACTTCGTTTGATTGTTCGGATCGAAAACGCGAATTTAGAGTAGAGTCAACGTTTTTCTAACACTCGCGTGGGTGTTCGGGCGCGATTAATGGTCCTACCGTGGACTTCGTTTGATTTTTTGCAAATTTCGATGGGGGTACTTCGCGAATTTCGGCTTAACAGTAGAATCTACGTAATTATAACACACACGTGAGTGTCGCGACGCGATTAGTATTTCTAAGGAGTTCGCTTTGTTTGTTCGAAATTCGGAAAGCACGAATTCTGATGTGCTTAATAATCCGTTATGTCTGAAGCGGACGGTGCAAATGGTGGAGCTATCTGTAAGAGGTGTGTTGTAGCTAAGCTACACATACCCTGTTAGTTAAGAAGCCAGTGCATTGAAGCGGAAAGGTATCACGGATCGGTATCGCGGTACGCGGATTTTAGAGTAGAATCACCGTTAGCTCGTGGGTCTCCACATGTAGCAACCTCCACGTGGTGAGACCTGGGTCGTTAATACTTGCAAAGTCTAATTGTAAATCTTATAACGCAAGTATTATCGAGCGAATGGCTGCATAATGTTTTACTTTTCCAATATCTTTTCAAACTAATTCCAACTAAACATTAACATATTTCCGTTTTATATAACTAATAATACTTCGAAAGGAGAAATATAACAGAATATATTGTACAATAATCTCTTACAGAAACGACAAGGAAATTTATCTATCACACTCTTATGTCAGCTGTCATTTCTATTTATTCTTATTTACTCTCACTAATTATCCTTTATATATCTCGGGTGGGACCCATGGGAGGGGCCCATGGGTGAGGGCCTCTGTGCGGGTTGCTGTTCAGCATCGTGTGGTTTTGTTTTTCTTTTCATTTTTTGGGGCTCTCTTTTCGTTCTCCGGCACTCTTTTCATTCTCCGACTCTCTTTTCTATCTCATATTTTTATTTTTCAATTATGTTTAATTATATTATTAATATGTTATGTTTGTTTAATTATGTTTTCTTAATATTTATTTATGTTGTTCCTTTCTAATTATGTATTTAATTATGTTTTTTATTATGTTTCTAATTATGTTTCTAATTATGTTTTTAATTATGTTTTTAATATATTTTTATTAATTATGATTTATAGGTCTTAGGTAAGATCCATACAATGGTGCTGTCTGTTGTTTCAACATCGTGCAGAGCTGCTCTTTTTTTGTTTCTTTCTCTAACTTTCTTATTTATTAATATATGTTTATTTTCTATTTATAATCTATGTATATATTATGTTTTATTTTATATATTTTTTGCTTTCTCTTATTTTCTCCTTAGCTTCTTTTTTTTCAGGATAGATCATCGAGGGATAGATTCATCTGCGGCCGGATGATACATCGCATGGCAAGATTCATCATCGATTTCTACGCGAGAATACGGGAAGGATAGGAAGAACACTGGCGCGCGTGTCGGCGGGCACAGGCGTGGGTGTTCTCGGGCGCGATTAAACTTCGTTTGATTGTTCGGATCGAAAACGCGAATTTAGAGTAGAGTCAACGTTTTTCTAACACTCGCGTGGGTGTTCGGGCGCGATTAATGGTCCTACCGTGGACTTCGTTTGATTTTTTGCAAATTTCGATGGGGGTACTTCGCGAATTTCGGCTTAATAGTAGATTCTACGTAATTATAACACACACGTGAGTGTCGCGACGCGATTAGTATTTCTAAGGAGTTCGCTTTGTTTGTTCGAAATTCGGAAAGCACGAATTCGGATGTGCTTAATAATCCGTTATGTCTGAAGCGGACGGTGCAAATGGTGGAGCTATCTGTAAGAGGTGTGTTGTAGCTAAGCTACGCATACCCTGTTAGTTAAGAAGCCAGTGCATTGAAGCGGAAAGGTATCACGGATCGGTATCGCGGTACGCGGATTTTAGAGTAGAATCACCGTTAGCTCGTGGGTCTCCACATGTAGCAACCTCCACGTGGTGAGACCTGGGTCGTTAATACTTGCAAAGTCTAATTGTAAATCTTATAACGCAAGTATTATCGAGCGAATGGCTGCATATTTCAATATATTTTCAAAATCCCTTGAATCAAAATTTTTATTAAACATTGAAGTATTAACACTGTATATTGCTAATAATATTTCCACAAATAAATAGATTGGTTATATGACATTGAATATGGTCAAATATTATGTATATTAAGTATAACGACTAAAGTCAAAACTAATAATTAGTAAATATATACTTACATATTGTATACTATTTTTATAAAAATAAAAATAAAAATAAAAATTAATTCGATTTTAAACTGTCTATTAATTAAAATTCCTTTCCTCCTACTCCACTATTTTTTTTTCTTTCGTAGTTTCTTCTATAGGAATAGTTTTTTTTTTTATATTGTATTATTACTATTACTACAGTAATAATATATAAAATAAACGAAGGAGAGAGATATAACCTATGCAAATTTATAAAATGTTAAGATAGATGCATGTTGATGACAATGTTTCTCGTTTACGTTTGTAGTTCATATTCTGTCCATACCTGTCGCTGAAATCACAAAATATGATGAACAACCTTACAACTCCAATTCTCTCTATTATACTTGTAGTTCATGTTTTGTCCGTATTTGTCGCTTCAGTCACATAAGCTTCGAGTGAAAGGTTATGAACAGGCTTAATGTTCCTTTAGTTACCTAACCTCACTTCCGGCAAAAATACAATGAAAGAAACCATAACTATTTATAACTTAGTCAATGTCAAATCAGAACTAAATTTTCTATAGATTCTTTTAGAAGGTTTGAACGACACGTAGAATCACTGTGCACAATTTCGTTGGCTGTTCGATAGTATAAATGTGTCAATAAAAGAATGCTTTATATTTTCCATATGTAAAACATATTTTCCAAGGTAAATAGATAGGTTAACAATGGATTTTGGTACATTATTAAGTGTTGCACAAAAGAACGAAATTAATAAACAAGTAAGTAGAATCTTTTTCTACGTTCTAATGAATTTAGAAAAAGTTTTTTTAATAGCTCGTTTATAATTGTATTCTTATAGTCCGTTGCTTGTTATCAAACTAAATTTACACCTCCGAAGAAGCAAAATAAACAATCAAAGACATTGTCGGATAATATAAAAAAATTTTTAGCCAGAAAGGAGGAAGAAGAAAAAAGAAAAGTTTTAGAAGAAAAAAAAAAGAGAGATGTATGTCTATATCTAATGCAAGGAAATCTTTGCAGATTCAATTTTATTATAAAGAAAATATTATTTATATAATTGAAATTCTCTGTTTAAGAATTTGCTTGCATTACGGGACCATAAAGCTCAAAGTCGTATAAATAAACATTTGAAAGTATGTAAGGCTGCAAATAAATCTGTAATAGCAGATGCAATAGATAATGAAAATACAGCTGTTACTATAGCAGGTATGTATATTTTATTTTATTTTATTCTTTTCCTTTTTTTTTTTTCTTTTTTTTTTTTTGTTAAATCATTATCACTAAAAACCAGGACGAACCATTTCGCATAAATACAAATTTAATAAATAATAATAAAGTTCCATATAAAATAGAAACGTGAACTATTCAAGTAATAAATAATTCGTAAATTTGATAATACCATATTATTTTGATATGGTATTATAAGTATCTATCCTCTTCTATAATGTTAAGAAAATTTTTAATTTACTAAACGTAACGGGCAATATTTTTGCCCGCAGGTTATATTAATAGAAGCGATATGATACCTTGTTTTCTCATCCAAAATGGACGTGGAACAGTTTCACGGATTTATACGACAGAAGATGCAAATGGAATGATTAAGGTTAGCCAACGAATTATAAATCAAAGATTTGCAAATATTAAAATTAAATATATAAGTGATGAAACATAGAATGCATTTGTATATATTTCTCTACTGGTAGATGTAGAAAGTATAGAAAATAAATGTTGCATTGTCATGTGTATTTTATCAGTTGAGGTGACTCAACTTACTGTCTACGTTGTTCATTTTGCACATTTTTATCAATCAATTTTTATATTTATTTTTGTACTATGTGTACTATTAGTATTTGGAACTTTATTGTTGTTACAAATCATAAGCTGTTTTTCTCAATTTTTATTCATTTAAGATTTATATTTCATGATAATATAATTACATAATTTTAAATCATAGGTCCTTCTCAACCAGATGAAGATGATTACGGATATGTTTCCCAGGAAGCATCTGCGTTTTATAATCAGTTAATGAATAAATATAGTAATTTGCCTCCTGAGAAGCCTCTTTTCAGTAACACTGGAAAAAGGACAGTAAAGGATATTGCATTGACAAAGGTAAAATATTTACTTTTATATTTCTTTTCGTATAACTTTAATTTATAATATATGTATAATATCATAGATAATATTATTGAAAATTTCCATTGTAGGATAGAGTAAAGCAAGCTCTAAAACAACAAGAAATTGAAGATTCTCTTGGTCATAGACGAAAAAGACGATCATCCACAGTGAATAGAAAAGAGTCAGAGTGTGAAGATCAGAATGAAAAAGTACCCGAAAAAAAAACGAAGGAACAAGAAAAGCATGGAAAAGAAAAGGCTAAAAAGAAACCACCACCACCTCCAATGGATTTTGGAGAACTGTTGAAACTTGCAGAGAAGAAACAACACGAGCCAGTAGTTATTGATGCCAAACCAAAGGTTGAAGAACCAGAGAGATTGATGACTAAGAAACAAATGAAAGAATATATGAAAGAAAAAGAATGGAGAGAAAGAAAAGAGCAATTGGCCAGAGGAATAGATGTAACGAAAAAAAATAATGTTACATCTGAAATAAATAAGTCAAATAAATCACATGCCCCAAAAAGTACAAAAATAACGATTGATAAATCTTCTCTAGATTCCTCTGTACAGAATAAAAATTTGTCTTCGACAATACAGGATAAAAAGGCACCGACAAAATCTAATAATAACATTTTAAGTGAAAAAAGTAATGTTATAACTAAATCTAATAATATAGGGAAAAATTCAACGAAGGATAAATTATTAGAAGAACGTAAAAAATTAGAGGCAGAAAAACGTAAGTTAGAAGAAATGCGTAAAGCTATAGAAAAAGAAAAATTGTTACTGGCACAAAGTAAATTGAAACAAGAAGAATCAAAATCGTTAATTAAACATCCAAATAAAGTCGTATCTCAAACGAAAAGTACAGACAAACAAGTTTTATCTAAAGATATTAAGACAAAACAAGCACCTACATCTGAAAAATTGCAATCATCTATGTTAAATGAAAAGCCAAAGCAGTTTCCTCCGCTTAATATGAAGTCACTTAAAAATAAAATTGCATCTGGAAAGATTCTTAAAAAGCCAGGAAATTCTAACAAACGTAAGCCGATAAATATTCTTCTATGATTATCAACTTATGAAAAATATCATAAAGTTTTATATAAACACATTTTTTTTCCTTTTTTTCATAGGTCGTATATATGATGACGAAGAATATGATTCTGAATTGGATGATTTTATCGATGATGGTCCAGAAGAAGAAGGTGAAGATTATAGTAAATATATTAGTGAAATATTTGGTTACGACAAAAGCAAATATAGAAATGTGGATGATGATGATGATGATTTAGCAATGGAAAGTAACTTCGCACAACAACTTAAAGAAGAATATGTATCTACAAAAATAGGTAATTATAAAAATTTAATAATAATAATAATAATAATAATAATAATAATAATAATAATAATATATATGCTACATAATACTTAATTTTAAATTATTATATAGTTTTCACATAATAATTTTTCGATATAGGCATTATGGAAGATTTAGAAGATATACGTATGGAAGCCTTAGAAAAGAAACGAAAAGCTCTCTTAAAGAAAAAAGCAAGAAAGTAGTAAGCTGTATATTTTTAACAATGTTGGATAAGTACAAACTTATTTAGATAAACGTTTGTTTTTTTCTTCTTCTTTTTTTTTTTTTTTTTTGTATTAAATGAAAAAATTATTTCACTGTTATACTTTTACTATTATGTTTTTATCAACTTCATATATCATTTTTCTTTTTTCTTTTTTTTTTTTTTCTTTTTTTTTTTTTTTGAGAGAGAGATTATTTTATTCATTCGTATAATTATTATTTTAAAGAGAAGTTATTAAATATTATTTAATGCTTTATGATAATTTTTTTCAGTAATAAAATTCGAGTCATAATTTATAAATATATATTACAACTTTTGATAAAGACAAAATATTAAATTATTTTAATTTCACATAAAATATACTAGTAAACTTTTTCCTAGTATATGTATGTATAATTTTATAAGATTTATTAATTTTTTAAACATTAAATATTTATTTATTGCATTTATTCATGTTATGTATAATATTTGGTCGAGTATAAATGCAAGACTGTATTTTTTTTCTTTTCTCAACAGTTGTATATAAATCCTAGTTAATAAGTAATGAAATGATAATATAGCTTATCTTTTATTCGGAATATAATATTGCTTGAAATACTGTGATCTGTATTCATAATGTGTTATCAGTGATGTCGGTTTCTTGTAAAAAAAAAAAAAAAGAAAAAAAGAAAAAAAAAATTCATAGATTCTTCAAAAAAAAAATTACTGTAGCACCGATAAAAGGATCTGAATACAGAAATCGAATGTATGAAATTGTATATGTGATATAAATATCATTTATTAAGAACTATCCAATTATTCTTTTTTCTTTTATTATTATTACTATTATTATTATTATTAATATTATTATTATTGAAATTATTATTATTGAAATAGAATTCGATTTTTATACAAAATATACTATACATTGTAAGATTGAATAATTTATAAAAACTGCCAATATTTATATATCTCAAATATTTAAATGTTCATTCATGTAAGATTACACACACATATATATATATATAATATATATATGTATATATATATATATATATATATATATATATAGTAAGTATAGCGAATGCGATGCATGAGAAGAATATTCCTAATACAATTAACAAGACAATTGAAAAAATATCTCATGTTAAAAAGGATATTTAATTTGCTAATACATAAAATGTTATCTTCCTAATTTAATATCAAAATAAAACATGTTCTCTTTGTAATAATAATCGTTAATCGTTTTAATAAAAGTATTTATTAAAATAATATATATATATATATATATGTATATATATATATATATATCTACGATTTTCCAATTGTACTACATACGTAAAGTGTAACATAGGTCAGTCACGTGATACCGATAGTTGATTTCGTATTAAAAAAAAAAATTTATCCAATAGAATGATTGATACGACGGAAAAAAATGTATTCGTCCGTTGATAGTATATACGCGATTGGAAAACAGCATCGTTGATATTTCAATGTAAATAAAATAAAAGTTCGATGTTCCGCGGGTTTTGAATAAACCGGAACCAACGTCACGTCACGTAATCCATATCGAAGTATAAGAGTTTATGGTCGCATGCAGCTCTCTCTTCCGGCAACCAGAGAAAGGGGATTTTGCTACTGCTGAATCTGTGGAAATATTTATACATAAAATACTCCTCCGTCATGGCCGTCGGTGACTTGAAGACTGACAAGGGCGTTAAAGATTTAAATGCTTATCTTGCCGATCGTAGTTACATCGAAGGGTGAGTATTCTTTCGTAGGAACTTTAACCCCCCGTGTTCCGGTACACGTGCTTCTCTTGTCGGCATTTTAGAGACACCTATCCTTCTTTGCTTCCTTTCTGTTTCATAGTACAACCTTCGACGAATGCATCGATACGATCGCTCTTTAAAATAAGTTTATCGATGATCAAACGTCATCGTTAAAAATTATTATCCCTTCTTTGTCAAAATGACAAAAGAAATTTTTTTATTAAATTATTAAGATTATGACAGAGATTGATAATAATTTTTTAGAATACAAACATTATTCTCTTTATTCCAGATGTACATATATCTATACATATATATATATATATATATATATATATCCGTCACATATGTGCCGGTATATATAAATTTAGGGCTATGAATTTTTATAAATATATATACCTATTTCGTACGAGTTAATCGTAGAACGATCATTTATGACTATTTTTAGATTTATTATGTTCCTTCAACTAGAAACGTATCAAAAATGAGAGAGAGAAAAAAGAAATAAGAAAATAAAAAAAAAAAAAGAATCCACTGTTAATAACGAATAAACAATTGCCAAGGATGATTATGGAATTGATTTATTTCATTTAAATATTAGGTGGCAACCGTCTCAAGCCGATGTTGCTGTCTTTGAAGCTTTGGGAAAAGAACCCAATTCTTCTAACCCTCATGTACTAAGATGGTACACTCACATAAAGTCGTACGATCTAAACACACTTCCAGGAGAGAAAAAGGCTCCTGCTATATTAGCAAATAGTAGTCATTCTTCACAAGCTACAACCCCAGCAGCAGATACCGCAGAAGATGGCGATGATGTTGATTTGTTTGCATCCGACGAAGAAGAAAGTGCAGAAGCAGCAAAGATCAGGGAAGAAAGATTAAAGGCTTATGCCGAAAAAAAATCCAAGAAACCAGCAATTATTCCTAAGTCTAGTATTGTACTTGAAGTTAAGCCCTGGGGAGATGAAACAGACATGAAAAAAATGGAAGAAGCAGTTAGATCGATTAAGATGGATGGTCTTGTTTGGGGTGCTTGTAAGTTTTCATTTCTTTTCTTTTTCTTCTAAAATAATATCTATATATATATATATATATATAGATATATATTTAGGTATATGTTTAATACATAGATGATTTGATTTTAGCTAAACTCGTAGCAGTGGGATATGGCATACAAAAATTACAAATAATATGCGTAATAGAGGATGATAAAGTTTCTGTAGATTTCCTGGTGGAACAAATTCAGGAATTTGAGGAATTAGTACAATCTGTCGACATTGCATCTTTCAATAAAATTTAAAAGCTTCTCAGTAATTTTAATAATGAGTTAATAAATATTGTTTGTATATATGTGCATATATTTGTTATTTAATATACCCAATTGACTGAAATCTATCTAACATATATATATATATATATCATCAAGTAAAACATATAACGATGCACATAACATCACAGCATTGAATAATTAATATATTATAATATTATATAATATAATAGTTAACTTAAAGCTACAACTTTTAGTCACATTTATTACTGAACTTTGGTCAGAATTAGGTACAAATTCTTTAGTATATTCAAGCCATTAAAGTGTTAATATATATGATCATCACGTTTTATAAAAAATCTATAAAACTTGTAAAAATTTATAGATACGTATTTCTTTGAAAAAACTGTTTATAAAATCCTGCTTATTTAATAATGATAAACAATGAATTACAATACATCTTGTACTTTAAACTACAATACAAAACAAAATCATTAAAAACATTTTTACCTTTATAAAAACTTCATATTTATAAGATAATAGTTATAAAACTGTAATTCGTTTTTTCCTTAGTTATGCAGTATTTTTTTGGGATTTTTTTTTTTTTTTTTTTTTTTTATTTGTCATAGTTCATATTGTCATAATAATTTTACTTAGATCTAAGTATCACGTGGTATCAATTCATTAAATTCAGGTTGAAGAAACTCTGCTACAATAGCAGAGACCATTTCATTAAGTGTGCATTTCAATTTGTTTATATCTCTAAAAAAAAAAAAAAAAAAAAAGAAAAGAAAAAAATAATAACATTACTTTTTTACAACTATTAATGGATACTTACAAGATTATTATATATTAAAATAAATATATATGTATATTTAAATAATACAATGTATATAGTTACTTAAATTGTTAACTAATACTCACTGCTCTTTGGGAGATGCACATAATTCGCAGTAATATTTGATTTTAGGCTCTGTACCGCTAGTTCTTAAAGTAGTAACTAAACCATTATCAAATGTAAACGTAATCATTTGACTGGATTTGGAAATAGGTAAAATAGCTTTATTTCCTGGTTTAGTATTATCATAACCTGTTGTTAAATCACGAATACCAATTATAGAATATTTTCCATCAAGAATGCTCGTTGGATACTGCAAATATAAAACACACAAATATATATTAAATTTAATAAATAACAGAAACAAACATATATATATTTTTTTTTTTTTTTTTTAATATAAATATTAGAATATATTGTACTCACTTATAATAGAGTCTAATCTATAGTTTCATTAAAAAATGGTGTAAGGCAATAAAGAGATTGTATAACAGGCATCGCAAGCACAGCGAAAAGAAAAAAGGGCAGAAGTGTCACAAATACGAGACAAATTTTCACTGATTTGTCTGTCCACATATTTGACATTTTTGCTATACAGTTTATCTACTTCAAAATAAAATGCTGCTTTTTTTTATACGTTAATTAAGTTATATGAAAAAATATATAAAAACATATAATAATTCATTATATAATAAATAAAGCTGATTTCATTCAATTTTAATCTGGTAGCAATGTAAAATTATATATAAAAAATATATTTTATAAAATAATTAATTTTCTTGAAAAGAAAAAAAAGAATCTACTATTTGTTTTTATATAATTACTTTTGCACGATTTTATCTACATAAAATTACATTATAATGTACATTATCAAATCCTAAACTTTTTCTATTATTTTTTATATATATATATACTCGCTATAATTTGAAAGATCCATAAAAGAAACTTCTATTCATCGTAATATTTTAATAATGACACCTTTATAACATATTAGAATTAATATTGTTTCACTGCATTTAACATTCCGAGAATAAAAACAATTAATAGAACTACGATTACTAACACATGTGTATAATTACACTAATCTAAGTGTTGTAAAATAAAAGTATGAGTACTATTGGCCATCTTTTACAATCTCATGTATTACTGTACATGCAATTAATTGACCTTGCAGCCATATAATGTTAAATATATTCTACTAGAAACTTTCCCGCATATATTGTGTTGCGAATGACTAAGCAAATAAGAAAATAACCGTATAAGATACAATATAACTCTAAATAAAAATAATAATAAATAGGAAGGAATGAATAAGAAAATAATAAGAAATAATAAGAAATAGATTTCTTTTTTTTTTTGGTTATTAGTATATTATCAAAATATACTTACCGTATTTTGATTTCCATCGTAGTTTCTCAAACGTTCAAATATTGCTTTAATTGTGTTTGATTTGTGACAAATCCAATAAGATATTAGTGAGATATGCCATCCATACCTATTAAATAAATGTAATTAACTTTCTTTTTTTTATTATTATTATTTTGCATTCTGAAATAATCATCTATGATAAAAAAGAATGCCATACGTGTTGTATATTTCTTCCAATTTATCATAAAGCGAAAGCCCGATAGTTTCTAAATAAGTTGCCATTTGAACCACACATATACCAGCATTAATACCATCTTTATCCAGTACAAGAGAACCACACATAAAACCAATAGCTTCTTCAAATGCAAATAAAACATCTTTACCATCTTTTATCAATTCTACGGTTCTGTTGCCCATCCATTTAAATCCTGTTAAAGTTTCCTATAAATATTGAATTATTAAATTATTATAATGTGATTTTTAAAATTAAAATTCACAAATAAATCATTTTACATTATCTAATATTTATAAGATACAAACCTCAAAATTGAAACCTTCCTTTTTAGCCATTGAAGCTAAAATTTTACTAGAAACTGTAGATGAAAGCATATAAACGTTACTAATATCAGCATCTGGATATTGTACTTTGTATATATGTAACATCCACCAAGCCAGTAATGCACCCAATTCATTGCCATTAAATATATACCATTCTCCGCTGTAATAAAAAAGAAAATACTTTTCCATTGTTAAAGAACTAAACGATCTTTATATACATTTAAAAATATTTCTTAACGTTTTAGTTTTTGTTGCACAAGCAAGACGATCGGCATCTGGATCATTAGCAAGAATAATAGATGATGAATGTTGATTCGCAGTTTTGATACTTAAATCAAGAGCACTCTTTCCTTCTTCTGGATTTGGAAATTTAACTGTTGGAAATTCTGGATCTGGTAATTTTTGTTCCTCAACGGCTATAAATGGCTGCAATATAATAAGAATAAATGAAATTGTTTCTTTTAATGTTTCTTGTAGTAGTAATATTTTATAAATACTCTTTGTCAAAAAAAAAATTTAATGAATACCTTAACATTTACAGCATTAAATGCTGCAGTCATGTAATCATTTCCAACGCCATGCATAGCAGTATAAGTAAATTTTAGAATAGTATTTTTATTTACTTCAGGATATAGAACATTTTCTTTAATACTTTCAAAATAAGATAGCATGATATCATTTAGAGGATCTTTATATAAAGGAGACTCATATACTTTGGATATATGCCACGATGATTCAGATGGTTCCAAATTTTCCAATATATTTTTTTGAATTTCTTTGTCACGAGGCGATACAATTTGTGCACCGTTTTCCCAATATACTTTATAACCATTATCATATTTTGGATTATGAGATGCAGTTATCATAATTCCAGCTGCACATTTATATTGTAATACACCATAAGGTATAAACGGTGTTGGACAAACTTTAGAAAATAAATAAACTTTAATATTATTTGCTATAAAAATAGCTGCTGTCAATTCTGCAAATCTAAAATAATATATATTATCGTTATATAATAGATAATATATAATACTTAAAATTTTTAAATACATATATATTACATTATTTATAAACCTTTTACTGTTATGACGACCATCATATCCTATTATAACACCTTGTTGTAATAAATTAGGCATAGTGCTAAGTAAATATTTTGTCAGGCCTTGACCTGTTTGTACAATTACTAAATCGTTCATTTGACTATATCCTGGACCCATTCGACCTCGAAGACCAGCTGTACCAAATTCTAATCTTTTAAGAAAAAGATTAGATAATAGTTGGACATCATCATTATTAATAATATTCTCAATTTCTTTTTCAGCTATTGAATCCTGAATAAAATAAAAACATACAATATGATTAATAAGTGCAAAGAACAAAAATTATATAAGTATTTATTTTAATAGTTAATACCTGATTCCATTGTAACCATTCATTGATCTTTTCATCCAATATAGTATTGCCAGTATTTATTGAATGTTTAAAAGACATAATTAATATTTATTTTATTGATTTCAGAATTTTTTTATAGGCCTTTTCTAATGACGATATATTAGGTAAGAACAAGATATAAAAAAAAAAAATATATTATTTGATGTTAAGTTGATTTTTTTATTTATTTCAAATAAAAATTTGTTAATTAATTATATAATAATAACAATGTTTATACTATCATCAAAGATCAATCTATCATTCGTTATATATATTTATACGATGATTACACTTATACCGTTAAATCGTTATTTAGTACTGATTTTAATTTCATGTAATGTTACAACGTTTGATAAATTGTGTCGTAATATTATCTCTTAAGTAATAATTTTATCAAGACATTTAATCTTGCCCGCTAAACTTCAAATCGCTCATAAATATTTTTCAAGTTTTACGATCACGCTCACGTTAACCTCTAAAAACGCGATATAGCGTATTTATATTAACTACACTAACCAAATGTAATCTTTATACAAATAATATTGTTAAAATATAAGCTACATGTATATATATAGTTTTAAATGTTTATTTTGATAATCATAAAATATTTTAATTGATAAAAAATATTTTTCGTGCCTTTCAAGAAGTAACAATATATATATGTATATATAAATATATATATATATGTATATATATATTTGTATATCAAGACATGATTAACATAACAGGTGGAAATTTGTTATTTTAGTGAATTAATGAAAGAGTTTAGAAGTAGCTTCGAAAATATTTATTTTACATAACATTTTGATAATAAATATAATGTACTGTGTATGTTAATTAAAATCTAATACATTATAAATTAATATAACAAAGAATGTATCCAATCTTCATCATTATTTAATATTTCATAATTTTTATTTACTTCTACCGACGTATCATCACTTTTCAGTAAATCATTTAATAAATTTTCTACGTTTATTTCAGGTTCCACCGTAGGATTTTCCAATGATTCATTTGGGATAACTTTTGCCTTTGCATTGTCATTAACATCCAAAGAAGGACAAGATTTAATAGTTTCAGGTGAATTTTGTTTTTGAATTTGAATATTAGAATGTAAATTAGATCTACTAGATTTAATATTAGAAATATCTTCATTTGAATTCGATAAACATTTACTGTTTGAACTTTGATCGTTATTGTCAACAGTTGGCTGTGATTTTCTTTTTATGGCATGAAAATCAAATTTTTTATATTGTTTACCTACAGATATACTTTTTAATTGTTTATTAGTTGTTTTATGAATTGTATTCAATGTAGTTATAGAAGAACTGGAGTCAATTGATTGAGAGGTGTTACCACATTCTGTTGTAATAAAATTTGCATTAATTTTAGGTACTGTGATAGGCATAAGTGGAGATATAGGTGCTTCATAAGAAACAGTTATAGGTAAACCATCTACTTCCACTCTTGTTACCTTTAAATTAGAAGGTGTAGTACTTTCTCCAGTAAATTTATTTATTTGCAATTTTGGATCTAATGTAGAATTAGGAGATTCTACATCATTATGACTTTTGTTAATATTGTTAATATTTGACGTGTCTTTGTTATTTTCTATTTGTTTACTTACACAATTATCTAAGTCATTTTTCATTTTATTAGTACTGCAACTATATTTTGAATTTATAATATTTTCTTTTAAATTAGATTCTTCTGTTCTTGAAAGTATTTTCTTAGATACATTTTCTATGCTGATTATATTATTGGTATTTTCATAATAGGGATTATTTTTATCATTTTTATAAAAAGGCTGGTCATTAATTTGATCCTGTTCGCAGTCTTCTACGTGCATGTCAACATTTTGAGATTTATTGTCAATATTTTCTGATTCATTATTTTTTAAGCAGTATCCATCATGATCTGAAAGTAAATTATCTTGGTTCATATTTCATTAATACAGATGTTATTATTTATAATATTTATAATAGCATTATCGTTAGAGCACTGTGTACCTGTTAAAAATTCTTTTAAAACAGAATCAGTAGAAGGAGTTTCTGGAGGTGTATATAATGTTAATTCTGTAGATACTGGTACATAATTATTCATTGTTTTCAAATTAAAATCATCCCAATAACATGACCAAGTATTTCCAACTTTCCTTTGGATGAATATAAAGTCTGCATGACCAAATGGCCATTCACACTAAAAATATAATAAAATTTTTAAATATTATAAAATCCTTTATATATATAAACTTGATATATAAACTTTATACGATAAAGTATTAAATCAGATTAAATATATTTCCACATAGCAAAGAAACAATATACTTCTTCTCCTTCACATGCCCATATAGCCTCATGAAAATTAATTTGTAAAGCTTTTATTCTTCTTCTGAATCCTCTTTTATCGCATAATGGACAAAATTCTTGCATTATATAATTTAATTTTATAAATTAAAATAAATCTGATAAAGACACTTCTTTCAAAAAAGTCTTATTATGACTAGAATATTGATACTAGGTTAGAAAATAGAATTTTCATAGTATAATGGAAGATGAATGAATTGTATACGAAGAGGGAGCAAGTGTGCAAGCATATTTATAACAGTTAGCAGGAAAAAAGAAACACATTAAAATTTGTAATTATTTTATTTTTGCCATAAGAATTTCGTGAAAAAAACAAAACGTATGTATATATACATACACATATATTCACATATGTGTATGTATTTATATGTTATTATTTGTAAAATATTGATAAGTTTATTCATGTAAACTTATGAAAATTTTAATAGGTTATCGAATTATTTTGTTAATTTGAATTAATCCAATTTACTTATGATACTTGAGAAATACTAATTTGAAAACTCGTAAGAAAAATATATTAAGAATATTAAAAGTATATGCATAGTGATATCAAAAAAATCATGATTACCTTTCAAACTATATCTTCGGAGACATATAAAAAGGATCATAATAAGTTCCAAATCTATTATGATTTTTATGATGCACCTTTTGGAAGATGTATTATAGGTTTAACTGATACCGATAAAGCTATATTGCATTTTGCATTTGTTGTTAAGGATGACACTGATGCAGTGAAAGATTTAGAAAATGAATGGCCTATGTCAAAAATAATAAAAGATTCTATTCAAATGATAAGTAATATTATGAAAGATATTTTTACTTTGAGCAATGAAAAAGAAGAGAAATCAATATTGGTACTTTTAAAGGGAACAGATTTTCAAATAGAAGTATGGAAAGCTCTAATGTCTATACCAAAAGGTAAAACAACAACTTACGAACAAATCGCTCAGTTAATAAACAAACCAAAAGCTGTAAGAGCAGTTGCAACTGCTATAGGAAAAAATCGAATAGCATATTTAATACCATGTCATCGTGTCATGGGAAAAGATGGTAGCAGTAAATATAGTTGCGGAGTGAAATACAAAGAAAGTATTTTGTCCTATGAAAGTAACACATATTAATTTTTATCAATTATATAATTTACTTAATAAGACTAAATTATTTATTATTTATTATCCTTCATTTTCAATAAATTTTACA
Organism: Vespa velutina; assembly: GCF_912470025.1. Classification (NCBI taxonomy): domain Eukaryota; kingdom Metazoa; phylum Arthropoda; class Insecta; order Hymenoptera; family Vespidae; genus Vespa; species Vespa velutina. The sequence goes on from NC_062189.1 coordinate 18,114,410, forward strand.
ATAAATTTTCATTAAAATACAAATTTTTATTATCATGCAATTTAGCCGTGTAATAAAAAATTCTTTTTTCTTTTTTTTTTCTTTTTTCGTTTTTCTTTTTTATTGTATTAGTAAAAAAAAAATCTTATTGCTTTGTACACTATGTGGTTATTAAAACAAAAAGTTTACATGTATATTTTCCCTTATATTATATTATTGTTGGCTAATAAATAAAATAATTTTTACACACATTATATACATTTATGTTTTAACCTAAAAAAAAAAAAAAAAAAAATAAAATTACAATTAAATATTCTTATAATAATTTGAAACAAACACAAAATTTATATTTTATTTACTTTCGTGAATAATGTAATTTATACTTTGCACCGAATATTAATATTTAAAAATAGAGCATTAAGCAAAATGAATTTAAAGACTGTACTGTTATATATTTTTACATAATTGAATAATTTCATAAATGAGCATTGGATATTTTGAAAGATTCATTATCCCATAAATCTCCTATAATTTATTCGTATATTGTTCAGATAGTTTTGAAAAATGTTATGACCATAAGTTTGTTCTTAAAAAAATACTCTTGAAATATGTAAAAGTCAAAGGTATATATCAGTCTTATCGTTGCTCATGTTTCTATATTATGCCTGCATGAGAATATTTTTGTATATAATTATGAAATTTTGAATGATTTATCATTTTATTTTTTCTTTTCTCTTTTTCCTTTTTTCTTTTTTCTTTTTTCTTTTTTTTTTTAAATAGAACGTACGACTGTAAAATATATAAAATAATCTGAAAAAATTTTTAAATATGAAACATAAAGAAATCATGGCTTACATTATATAAATAATTATGTTACATACTATGTTCAATTACATAAAATGTTTGCATCGTATATAATGCATTGATTTATATCAGGAATCAAGAAATAAGAAGATTACAAGATCTTTGGGTATTTTCGATAATTTACAATATCTAGTAAATGAAAATGATTTGTATTTTACAAGGCGGTTTTGATCTAAAGAAAATGTGAATTTTGTCATTATATTACAGTAATAGACAATAGTAGTAGTTTTTATATTTTTATAGTTTTATGTAAAATAGTCTTTTGACTCGTCTACGTATAAAATTTCATTGTTATTGTTCGAGTTTCTATACACTTTTTTTTTTTTTTTTTAACTTCCCAGTGAAGATTGCGAAGATTTTTTGATGCATTTTGATTTTGCTACGTTTCTTTTAGTTCGTGTCTCGTAAGTAAAGTATATGTTAGTTTAATATAAAAATGCATTGTAAACTTTCTACACTTTTTACCATAATGCGTAATGCTATACATACATATATATATACATATGTATACATATATGTATACAATATTATACATATATATATATATGTATGTATAGCGTTTCATGTTAAATATTGCAATTCTCTACTTACAAACGATCCCTTATTTAATTAGTCGAGAATAAAACGTTCATCGAGCCTATGTAAATATAGAGTTTCGTTATCTAATTGGGTCATTGTTATTCACTCCTAAAATGAAAGTATCGTTCATCCATTATGTGAAATTAAATATTCTAAGAAAAACGGCAAGTACCATTACAAAAATAAAATCATAACTTTGGAGATTATTCGATGATGCGGAAGACGTAACGCTTCCTCCTGGTCTTCTTGTGGTTCCACCTGAGTGAAAAAAAAAAAGATTACAGACAAATTTTACAAAACAAAATTTTACACACACACACACACACACACACACATATATATATATATATATAAAATTTTTTAAATATAAAAATATTTAAAAATATTATAAAATTTAAATATAAAATTTTATCTCGTAAACGTGTTCATTAAATTTTTACCCGAAAATCTAGATCGTGGAGTTGTACTTAATATAGGATTGCGTGGAATCGGTTTCATTGGCGTTGGTGCAGGACTAGGAGAATTTCCATAACATTGTCCTAAAAAAGAAATATCTCATTGTGAGAAATTGAAAACAAAAGAGGGGAAAAAAAAAAAGAAGAAAACCAACATTTATCTATAAACAAAATTACCAATTTAATTTATAAAGATTCAATATAATTTACCTTTTTTATACAATCTCATTCC
>NC_062189.1:18121518-18134018 GCF_912470025.1 Vespa velutina
ACGATTAGGACGAGAACTTTTTGGGAGCAGCCACTCCCACGCTAAGGAACGAATACCTGCCAAACGACACCACTGTCGTCGTTCGGTCCTTTCCTCGCTTCAGAGTGCAGTAAAGAAAAAGAAAGAAAGAAAGAAAGAAAAAAAAAGAGGAAGGAAGAAAAAGAAGAAAAAAAGAGGAAAAGAAAAAAAGAGAGAGAGCGAGAGAGAGAGAGAGAGAGAGAGAGAGAAGCAGTGCAAAACAGGCGACCGAACGGAGAATAAACGAGAATGCGAGTGGTCCTTTGACGGAGAATCTACGTGTTCGTTGTCTTCCGAAAACTCTTCGTTCGTGCTGGAACATGTTCGAACGTCTCGAGTTTATTTAGGAAAAGGAAGAAAGAGAAGAAAAAATAAAAAGAATAAGAAAGGTTTCTGGTCAGTTTGTAATCCACCCCTTTCCTAATGCTTTTATATATGTTCTATCGTTTATCGAAAATTTATATTACACGTACACAATAATACAACACTATCCTCGTATCTTCGTTTCTTCTCCTTCGTTTCTCTATTCCTTTTTTCCTTCTTATTTTATTATAACGGAAAATGAAAATAAAAAAAGGAAAGAAAAAATAAATAAATAAATAAAAATAAAAATAAATTGAAAAAAGAAAAGAAAAGAAGATTTGTTCGTTCCCTAATGCGAAAGGAAAGAATTCTATATATATATATATATATATATATATATATATATATATCTATGTACATATTTAAAAAAAAAGAAAAAAAGAAAAATAAAAAAAAAGGGAAAAAAAAGAGATATCGTTAACACTATAACACGTGCTACAAAATGAATAGCATATATGTGTCTAATGTTTATTCATTTTTTTTTTGTAATCAGTTGAATCAATTAAACGAACGGAAATAGCGAGCGAACGATAAACATAATATTATCATAGCTGATAACGATCGCGAGAAAAATAGGGAGAGAAGAGGATCGGAGGGGTGGAGGAAAAGGAGAGAACGAGTTTGAGTCACCTCCGAAATATTTGTTATCTCTTTCTTTTTTTTTTTTTCCTTTTTTTCCTTTTTTTCTTCTTTTCTTTTCACACGTTTATTCAGCAAACGAAAAAATCAATTTTTTTTTTTAGATATCAATTTTATCGAAAAATATTGAAATGAAGATATCCTCTTGGTACGGGAATATTAAATAGCGCCTGACAAGTGCAAAAGGTTAAATTCGATTTTCTTGGTTCAACGAACAATTCTATTGTCTCGTCTTGTCAGAATGAATGAGGAACACAACACGGAAGAAGAAGAGGAAGAAGGAGAGGAAAATGATGAAGAAGGAGAAGAAGAAGGAAAAAGGGGAAGGAAGAAGAAAAAGAAGAAGAAAAAGGGTAGGGCAAACTTGTGGGATTCGATGCACGTGTCAACTTCCGTTGAAGAGAACGCACAGCTCGACAAATCTCAATGGAGGAATGCGAGCGGAATGAATCGTCTCCGTGGCACCGTCGATCCAAGCATCGAAGTCTCTCCCTCTCTCTCTCTCTCTCTCTCTCTCTCTATCAATCTATCTCCATTTATCTCTCTCTCTCTCTCTCTCTCTCTCTCTCTCTCTCTTTCTCTCTCTCTCTTGCTTTCTTTGCTCCTTTTCGAGCGAATGGATCGTCCAAAGAGAATTTCTACGATCGAGGACACGCATCGAAGCATGAAGATCGAAACTACGGCGACATGCCAAGCAGCAACGGCAAACCCGCCTATCGAGGTGCTGACTGGGCTGCTCGTTGAGCGTGTCGATTCGATAAGAACAGGTGTAAAACTTATTCCAAGTGGTCCTTCTTCTTTTTCTTGTTTCTTTTTTTCTTTCTCTCTTTTCTCTTCTTTTTCTTCTTCTTCTTTTCTTTCTTTTTTCTTTTCCTTTTTTCCGCATGACGAATCGCACCGGAAACATTCCGCGAATAGATGTAACATAATCGATAGTATTCCTTTTTCTCTTTTCTTTTTTATTTTTCCTCGGGATAGATCATCATTGCGTAATTTTCTTTTTTTTTTCTTTTTTTTTTTCCCCCCCTCGTTATTTCCACAAAGCAATCTCTTTCGAAATTATATTTAATAGTTCAATTTATCTATTATTTCGATGAATACATAAAGAGTTATAAGTTAATAACTTATTGTAATAAATTTTATGTGTCATTAATTTAATACTATGTATAGTTAATGTTGTATTAAAAATTTTGCTTTGTTAAATATTAAATAATAATATACAATAACAATGGATCCTTTGATATCTTCTTAAAATTATTTAATATTAAGTATCTTTACAATAAGAAAATACTTTTTTTATCATCAATAGAATGTTATGCATTGCCGTTATTATGTCCGATTGATTAACGTATTGAATTATTAATGATATTAAAAAAAAAAAAAAGAAAAAAAAATAACAAATTATAAAATATATTTATAAAAGAAAAATAATTATTAAATAATTATAACTATATTCCGTTATTAATCGTTAATTGATAAGCTCTTTTAATTATTGATATGAATACACAAAAGTTTTAATTGTTCATCGAGAAATCGATTATATAAATCAACGACTGTTTTAATGTTATTAGATAGATATTTTAATTGACATGCAAGCATGCATGAGAAATACACAACGATGATAACGATAAACGACGAAGTAAATAAGTACATGCTACATACAAATATGTATATATGTATATATATCTAGATAATATTCCTAATTGTTAAAAGGACACAAGTAACAAAAAGTAACACGCGTGACTCAACGTGCGATTGCGTGAGCGCTAACGACCATGCGTTTATTGCAATGCATAGGAAATCACGTAGAGCGCCATCGGCGTACGTTCATTGTTCAACTCCTTCTTCCTCATTAATACTAATTAAAGCTAATTAATCGCGACCGTGAACGACCAAAGACGTCGAATTGGATTTTATTTCTTGCTATCTTTCGATCGAACGTTTTTTTCTTTTCTTCCTTTTCTCTTCTCTTTTTTTTTTTTTTTTTTTCCATACCGATTATCGAAGCATCGTATCTATAATTCGTTGTCATTGATCTCTTTTTTTTTTGTTTGATTCTTGATTCATAAAGAAAAAAAAAATAAAAATAAATAAAACAAAAAAAAGGGACAAAGAAATAGAAAATATTTTGTAACTAAATATATGTAGGTACTAATTGCAAGTGAGGAAAAAACAATACGCTAATTATAAGTAGTATACTCACGGTAAAGAATGGACGTGGAGTTCAGAGTTTCGCACGATGCGATGGCGGCTGATTCGGAAGTATAACACCTGTTAAGATCTTCCGAGAACACTTCGATAACGTTGCGAGATCTTCGCTTTAGCCGAAAACAACGTATACAATCGCCGTCCCCGTACCTATAGAAAAGAAAGAGTGAGATAGATAAATAGATAGTTAAAAAAAAAAAGACATAGAAATAGATAAAGAGAGAGAGAGAGAGAGAGAGAGAGAGAGAAAAAGAAAGAAAAAGAAAGTCAGTGTTACGAATCGATTATCGTCGATCGAAATGACGAACGGTGTCCCGAGGTGAGTGACTTTTCGACTCGGGCAAACTCTCGAGGATATTTTCGAGATGCTCTTTAAGATTTCCGATAGCCAGCTGCAAGTACTGTTTCCTAAGAGATTCCTCTTGCTCTTGGAATGCATTTACGTCAATGTAATGTGCGAACGCGTGAGAATGAGAGTGCCGCGAATCACTTTACTTTTCCTTGAAGCAAACGTCTCATACTACATTTAGAGTTATAATTCTTAATCGTTTGCCACGTAAAATTATACGAGAGAAAGAGTCAGAGAGAGAGAGAGAGAGAGAGAGAGAGAGAGAGAGAGAGAGAGAGAGCAAACATTTTTCGTTTCAACCATGAACAATCTTACTGGTCTAATTACAAAATATATTTATTATTATAAATTTTTATGTAATCGTAATTAAAATATCTGTAATTATTTGTTTCCTTTTCTTTTTCTTTTCCTTTTTTTTTCTTTTTTTTTTTTTTTGTAACGTAAAATACATCTTCCTTATTCCATTGAATTTATTCAGAGAATTTGTAATTAAGGAAGAAAGAAAAGAAAAAGAAAAAAGAAAAAAAAAAAAGAAAAGAAAGAGAAGGAAGAAAGAAAAAAAAGATAAAGGAAACGTTCGATTAAGTATATTTATGAAAATAATGACTCGTTGAAATATGTGTGTATGATTTTGAGCGTGACGTAAGCACAGATAACATAAGCACCGTAATACGGATACGGATCGTGTCTCGGTTCAAGCACCGTAGACATTCACGAGAGAACCCGAAGTCTTCGTTAAATTAACGTTAAATTGCCCGCCTCCTCGTCTTATCTCCAAAGGAGAAACGAACAATGCGTTGAACGTCGAACGGAAAGATGCACGTTTCTATGTGCTCGATAGAACGACGAGGACAATTAAACGAAACGATTTCTCTCAAGTCGCTCTTCTCGAAAGAAAATATACGATAACATGATTCTCTCTCTGTCTCTCTCTCTCTTTCTCTCTCTCGTTATCTCTGATAATACAGTTCATTAATCATGGGAATTCAATAGAAATAGATTTAAATCGAGATAGATAGATAAGAAATAGATAAAGAAATTTGTGAGTGAAATTTATAAAAATCTGTCGAATTTTAATTATACATTTTTTACTTTTTATATTATTATTATTATTAATATTATCATAATTTTTTTCTCCTTTCTTTTTTCTTTTTTTCTTTTTTCTTTTTTTTTTTTTTTTTTGAAATTCAACGATCTCCAATCAGATTGACGTGTTAATTAATAATCCATTAATTATCGACCTTTTAATTTTATCCTAGAAATATTTTTCTAAAATTTCTAAAAATAGATAGTACTCTTTTTATTCATACACATTGTGCATGAATAAAATCAACAGCCTAGGATCGTTAAGGATTCAACGTGAATCATCTAGTATCATAGGTGGGTACAAAGGTGGGAGATATATTTCTTGCGAACACGTCAATTTATATCTTTTTTACTCGACGACATTCACCCACCCATAACCATCCATCCATCCATTCTCTTTCCATCTCTCTCTCTCTCTCTCTATCTCTCTCTCTCTCTCTCTCTCTCTCTCTCTTTCTACCGACGTATCTCGAGTCTGTCCGAAAACTTCCTCGTGAAACGTTAGTACAGAAATAGTGAGTCCCATCATTGATTCTCAAGATGCTCAAGATGCAACGGTTTGAAGACGATGGTAAGGCGGTGGGTGGGTGAGGGGGGTGGGGATCTGGATGGAGGATCTGGCGAAACGCCATTGTTCTTTTGCTCGCAACAGTCGAATCGTTTCTACGGAATTAACCTCGGAGTCGTCGTGATATGCAATGCACTCCCGTCTGGCAATGTTCGAGACTATTTTTGTCCCAGACGAATCGCAGACGACACTGAGGCATTCTCCGAAGATGTATCGACCGTATCTGAATACAACCTTAACCCTTTTTTCGAAACTTTTTCTTTGAAGAAGAAGAAGAAGAAGAAGAAGAAGAAGAAGAAGAAGAGAAAAGAAAAGAAGGAAAGAAAAAACAAAAGAAGAAAAGGAAATACTTGAGAGAAAAGAATTCGATAAATAATAATAAAAAAAGAAAAAGGAAAGAAAGAAAGGAAGAAAAGTAAAAAAGGGATTATATAAAATTACAGAAAGAATATAAATTTTTCTTTGTTGATCGCAAATAAGACCGAAAATAAAGGGTAAATATTTACCTGTCCATTAAAAGAACATTTTCACCGACTCTTCTACGGCAATAACCCCAGACCGGGATAGCATTGTAAGTGATGTTAATGGCCGAGTATTGAATGGGCTCGTTCGTTGTGCCAATGTTGCTGTCCTTACCGCTCACCTGCGTCACGAATTCACCCTGGTATTCCGCAGGAAAATAACAGCCAACCATGAATTGCGGATCGTAATCTTGAAGGACCTCACTTGAGATCAAGCTATTGTCTGGAAATTAATTATAAAAATATCAAATATTAATTATTATTTTTACATTAACAAATAAAATATGTATTTCTTGTTAAAGAGAAAGAGAGAGAAAGAAAGAAAGAAAGAAAAAAAAATAAGGGGAAAAAAAAAGAATATTATCATATAAATATTACAACGTTCGTTTAATTAGTTCACGTGAATTAATTAAAGAGGAAGTGAATTTCACGGTAAAAAATTTCTCCACCCTTCCCCCCTTTGAATTTGAATGCGTGTCTTCGTTCAATTTAATATTTTTAATGAACTATAAGAGCAAGGACGAAGGTAACCAAGTTATTGACCGAATTCTCATAACCTTCTTTGTGAAGATCATCAAAGACTTCAAATTAATTATCGCATCAAAGATTTTTTTTTTTTTTTATCGTTGAAAGAACGGGTTTACATAATGTGTTCGTATTCAATAAAGGTAGATATTTAAAAGATCTCTCATGTTCGAAGAAATTTTAAGAGAGATAGAATAAAGATACTCTTTTCTCTTGTGCTCTACCACCCACATGTCGCACATCTAACACTTCGTAAAAGATCATTAACGTAGCCATTAAATACCTTACGAAGGCAGGTGTTATACTGACAGGTGGGCCACCAACGAATGCACCTCAATGAAACGTGATACAAATATCTTTTTCATCTTTATAATTTTTTTCATATGCAATATAAATATCATAAATATATATATATATATATATATATATATATTTTTTCTTTTTTACATAAAATTCATTCATCTTCTTACTTATCACATTTTATACGTTTGAATTTATTGATTTTTATAACGTTGCGATTTAAGCGATATAAAATTGTTACATGATCGGACAAAATTGATAAAGATGAATTTTGTAATATCGATTAGATATTGCGAATGATTTATGTTTGATTGATTATGGTTGTTCGAAAAAAAAAATATATATATATATATGTAAAATTATCTCTGTAGATCTTTTATTATTAAATAAAAATCATTCGTTCAATCGCATACTTTTGCCTCCATTCACATTCATATACATGGAAACACACGAACATTTTTGTCACGTGCTCATCGTTTTCCTAAATAACATTTTTTTTTTTTTTTCAGATCACGTATAAGTATTTTTTTGTCGAAACATTCTTTATCTGTGCCATACATATATACGTATCGTTTCGTTGATTTTAATCATTTCTTTCATGTATCCTATATTATGTATTTACCTCGAATGAAAAAGAACGACAAAGGGAAAGTATTTTCATTCGATAATCTCACGAGTGCTTTTACAAGCCGATTTAAGACAAGATTCGAACGAAACATTTCTCACGAGCCTATGGGTGGAACGTGATAATAGGAAGGCGATTTTTTTTTTCCAGGTTCGCCCTTTCGCGAGAAAGAATTTGCACGGCGAATCGTAATCGCCGGTTCTGCGGTATAAATATAACACGAGTAGAGATCGATATCAGAATTTCTTTCTTTCTCTTTGTACAGTTTAAAATTGATCGATATGATTCATATGTATCATGGCTGAAATCGAGGTGAATGATATACAAATTTTTTTCCTTCTCTTTTTTTTTTTTATTTTTTTTTTTTTAATCCGAAATAAAAATCAAAAATTATTCGCTCAATCGTGCAAAACGAAGACAATTACGTGCCACGATGTCAACGATTTGATACCGACGAGAAAAAAAAAAAAGAAACGTAGCCATGGCATTAATTAAATAGAGCTAATAAAAATTCTTTATGCACGCATAGCGTATTAAAGACAAGCCATGTCCCTAATCATTCTAATGCTTCCACCACAAACGTATACAATGTATATATGTGATGCACGTTATAATATATGAAAGCGGATGTTATTAATAATCCAAAAGAATAATTAAAATTTAATGTAGTTAAAGTGCAAGTAGTTGAGAATACTTTTTAATATCCTAATACAGTATTTTATTTATTAGTAGTAGTAATACTATTATATGTAAAATATATATATATATATAATATTTCACATTATTATAATACTAAAATATAATATTTTAGAATATAATAATAATAATAATAATAATATTTGATATGAATCTAACCAAAACGTATATGATTACATGCATAATTAGAATAAAAATGATCTATCGTTGATTTTTATTCTTAAAAGATATTCAAATCATAGTGTCTGCTACATAAGATCTCTCTTTCTCTCTCTTTCTCTTTTTCTCCCTCTTTTATACTGTCTCATTCTATCTTAAAAGACTGGCCATACGAGTGCGAGGCAGTTCTTGTTATAAGCAACGACGGGAAGCGCGTAGCAAGACCGCAACGACCGCGCGATTCAACATCATTGTCAAGGATCCACGACCCAATCCTATTCGTCGTCGATCATGCCGCGTCTTGTGCGGTCCCAGTTCCCTTTGAGCGCCCGCAGTAAACAGGATTGCTTGTACTCGCGCGTAACTACCTCGAGCTACTCGCTTTGCGATTAATCGAATCGTCTCTAGCAATTTTTTTCTTCTTCTTCTTCTTCATCTTCTTCTTCTTCTTCTTCTTCTTCTTGTACTTCTTTTTCTTCTTCATTTTCTTCGACGATTTAACGACTCATGTAAAAACGAGAAAACTTTTTGGCAAGAAAAATATCCTCTCAACTTATTTCTTATATATTTTCTTTCTTCTTTATTTTTCCTTTTTCTCTTTCTTTCTTTCTTTTTTTCTTCTTCTTCTTCTTCTTCTTCTTCTTCTTTATGATTCACAATAAAAATCTCAAATCATTCGTAGATCCTGAATCATTCGATAAATCAATAAGATAATATCATTAAAGAAACACGTTAATTAGATAAGTTATGGCAATGATCTTTGAAATGGTTCTCGATTAAATATTCGTACCAAACTGTTATTATACGTGCAAATAATAAAACTCCGTGATATTCTAATCTGCGATATCTCGATTAAAATCCTTTAACGTTATCAAGATACTCTGAGAAAGAAAAAGAGAAAGAACTCAAGAGAGCACTCGAGCGGTTTGCATTAGCATTACTTGCATTAGTAGGTAGATATACCTACTTATCTACGTTTACGATATGTATGTCTGTAAAGAATAAGGCAACGCCCGCTTTTGCTTGAAAGTCCCTTCCTTCTTCTTCTTCTTCTTCTTCTTCCCTCTTTGGCTCTTCCGTTCTTCCATACCTTCCATTATTTCGCTTCTCTCTTTCTATCTCTTTTTTTTTTCTTTTTTCTCCAATGTTCCTGCGGACTTGCCTCCTGTACGAAGATACCAGGTGTTCTCGTCCAGGAGGGTCCTTAATCCGTGCCTCCTGGTGAATCCTTAATGAATGGAAGATCCCCGATTCCGAATGATCACTTTGAAAATTAGAGGTTCTCGGCACCCTTCCAAAATAAAGGATAAAAAGAGAGAAAGAAAGAAAATGTACGTGTATGTATGTATGTATGTATGTATATATGTGTGTGTGTGTGTGTGTGTGAGAGAGAGAGAGTCAGAGTCAAAGAAAGAATAAGTAGTAAAAGATGTGCGTAGACTGACATTATTTTAAGAATCACTTTCTTTCTTTCAACATATACACGGACATAGACATAATATATCCATCTAACTATTGATTAATGATATCTTCACAGATATAAAGATCTCCTATTTAGCGAGTTTCACGATGTAAAATGTTTTCTCTTCTATGTAATTACTATTACGTCCTACACATGTTACGAATAAATTTATAAGACCGAAAGATTTGTTAGAATCACGTCAATCTAAAACACTGTCTAAGAAAACGAATCGAACCTTTTGGTAAGAGAATCGTGTTTCTCTCTCTCTCTCTCTCTCTCTCTCTCTATATATATATATATATATATATATATATATATATATATACGATAAACGATCTCTTGGGGCGCGTCTAGCTATTTCTCGACTAGGCGATCGCTCTTAAAGTCGCTCGAAACGGAGACAGTTCCGATGAGATCTCGAGAGATACTTTCGATCGGAGCACGAGGTCGAGGACTTTGAAACCGTGCGAAAGGTGTGGCCGTGTTATAGCATTAGAGCCCATCGATACTATTATCTCAAGTATTACATATACAACGTATTAATTCGTTAATATTATTTAATAACAATCGTTAATCGTATGTACTATTTCAAAACAAAACAAAACAAAAAACAGAAAAAACAGGTTTCATTTTCTTAATGAAAATTAATCCATTCGATGAAACTTTTCCTTTGCCGATCGAGATAAGATTGAATTTTACTTTTCTTTTTTCTCCTCGCGTTTTTTTTTTTTCTTTTTTTTTTTTTTTCTTGTGGACTAAACTTGGAGAAAAGAGAGAAGCAGCTGGTCGCACATAGTCCATCTAACTGGATGTCGTGGATGAGACTTCAAAGCCGTGCGAAAGGTGTGGCATGTAGTACGGGATCTCCGGAATTATGAGACCTCGTGGGTTTGGTTCTCAGGAACCTGAGACCACCGAGTTCAGCCGTACATAATGCACAGAGGAGCGCGCGACAAGCACCGCGAAGAGGAACGCAGAGAACGAGCTGCTTTGCTCGGGCATTACACTCCTCTTTCCCTCCTCTACCTACCTACCTCTTTCTTTCTTTCTTTCTTTCTTTCTTTCTTTCTCTCTTTCTTTCTCTCTTTCTTTCTTTCTTTCTTTCTTTCTCTCTATCTTTCTCTTTTCTACTCCCACCCTTTAAACTCGCTTCCTTTCCTCCTACGAACATTTTCGTGTTTAGGCAGACACAATCTTACATGAATGTACGTGATTCATCGTTTCTCTTCTTTCATACATACCCATACCTAAATATTTTTTAATGTATCATACTTACGTATAATATTTCTTTTTCTTTTTATTTCTTTTTTTTCTTTCGTTTCTTTTCTTTTTTTTTCTGCTTTTTTTTTTTCTTTTTTTTAATCCACTTTTTTAATCCGCAAGTGGAATGAAAGTCCACTTGTTAAATAAATGAAGGCTTGTTAGAGAAATCATAGATATTTTTCTTTTTTAACGATTTATTTACTCTACGAATGATATATTGTGTTGTTAACAAGTCAATGTAACAACAACAATAACAACAACAAAAGAAAAAGAGGAAAGAAGAAAAACAGGAAAAACGTGGATTCTTCAAATACATTCGTTAAAATAGGGATACGATCAATGTTCGTAAGTTAGCCATTGTTAAAATATCATAGAAATTTAAATATTGATAGGATGAAAATTTCAAATATAAAATAATCCCTTCTTTGGTAAGAGAGTATATAACGTAAGAAGTTGGAAGAAACACGAAGTAAGATCGATGCATCAAGGCGAATTATCGTAAGTCGTATAAATGTAAATCCTTCATTCGTTGCTTGGATGCAACAGCAGCAATGCACGCTCCGTGCGATTATCTCGACGTATGCATGTACGGAGTAGTGCAAGAAACGAAAGGGGAGAGTGCATCCACGAATGTGCACTTCGTATTTGTTCGGTTACCTGACACTCTTTCTACTTACATCGATATACATATATATGTATGTATGTATACGCCGTAAAGAGTCGTTGCGTGCATCGAATCTCTGCTTGCTCGTCATTCGTTGCACATCGTAGGATACGCGTCAACCGTTTCTTCTATTCATTTCTTTCTCTCTCTCTCTCTCTCTCTCTCTCTCTCTCTTTCTCTCTTTCTCTCATTCTTTCTTTCTTTCGCGTGTCATCCATTCTTCGTGTGATTTAAAATAGAAATGTGATGACATAAGATATCGGTCGATTGAAAAATAAAAAATAAAAATTTTTAAACCTTAATTTCTGATTACTTCATGCATTATTCAAAATTATCATATAGTAAAGATAATGAATAATTTTGTATAATTTGTCGAATAAAATTAAACTGAGATTAATTAAAAATCTGTGGGAGGAAAATAATTGAATCACAGATCGAAAAGAATTAAAGTCTGTGCATTCTTTTATCTTCTAATTAACATTAGACGATTAGAAATATTTTTAAATAATATTGGTACGTATTAATAATCGATTGAAAAAATTAATCTGAAAAGATATTTTCGAACGTTTAAAGCGTGCATTATAAACACGGATGAATTAGGAATCTATGAAAAAAAAAAAAAAACAAAAAAGAAATAAAAAAAAGTTGGTCATAGATTGGCAAGGATTAAAATGGTGGATTATCGATATCTCTTAAATACAATCAAAAATTGATCCGAGAGTATCAATGATGTTATCGAAAAATGTTTGATACGTGATTATAAATCTACGTGTCTGAAATTTTATAAAGACGAGTTAAAACGAAAAAACCACAAGTCTCGGTTTTACTTTCGATTTTGCTCGATATCAAAAAAAAAAAGAAGTAGATATATATATATATACCGATTTATGGTTGATATTCTTTCAGTGGAAGATTCTTGCGGTTGTCTCAGAAAAGTGAAGAAGCGTCAAAGGTAGACACCGATCGTATTTGACATTTTTATTTTGAACAACATTTTGAATATTTTTGTAATTTTATTCGAACGAAGAAAAAGATTCCGCAACGTTAGATTATT
>NC_062189.1:18139018-18221518 GCF_912470025.1 Vespa velutina
AGAAGATTATTTTTGGTATGGAGTTCTGTTATCGAGCTAACTTTACGAGCTCGTAAAGAAGAAGGATTTATAGATCACGTTAGTCCGTTAAACGACACCACGATGTGTCTTCGTTACCACCTCGAAGCATTTAAACAACGTTTGCCATTTATCGTTTCTGATTCCGCAAGTTCAAGAATATAAATGACTTCCTTTAGATCGACTCTAATAGATCGTTACAAGATCAATCATTTTACCTCGTACTAACGAGAATTCTTACCTATTGATTAAATCTTAGTCAATGATCCATAAAAGTTCTTTCATATCAAAGAATGCAATGCATCTTATTATATTTCCGAATAAAAAACAAATAATGAAAAAGAAAAAAAAGAAGAATCGAGAAAACAGAGAAAAGGAACAGAGGAAGAAAAAGAAAAAAAGAAGAGGTAGAAAAAAATGTCCTTGAACGTGACACTTTTTCAGAAAGGTCTTCGTCAACATCTTCTTTGGAGAACTCAATGAACTGTGTCGCAAAACACTGTCGGATCATTAGGAGGACTTTAATCGCGCAATAAAGGTCCTCTCTCTCTCTCTCTCTCTCTCTCTCTTTTTTCTCTCTCTTTCTCTCACTATTTCTCTTTCACTAGTGTACCAAGAAAATCAGCACGATTCACATCCGGTGGTCTGCCGTAAAAGAGACAGACAGAGAGAGAGAGAGAGAGAGAGAGAGAGAGAGAGAAAGAGAGAGAGAGAGAGAGAGAAAGAGAAAGAAAAAGAGATAGGGAGAGAAAGAACACCACACTCCAAAAGAAACCTTCATCTTGCTCTCTCGAAAGAGAGAATGTTAAAGAAAGAGGGAGAGTGAGCTTGCAAAAAGCGACCTTGGATGATCCTGACTGGTATCCCTCATCGAGTTTCGTCCTCGCGGCTAGGATCCAACAGACTTTGTTAAGTCGGCCATATGGTCGAAAAAGTGGAATCGCATCTTCTTCGGCTTCTCCATCATCATTTTTAATGTGGTAGACATGCCAAAACCGTTGCCAGATGATGCTACAACCGAGAACCAATATTTCCAGCCTCCTTCTTTAACCCCCTCCTCCTTCTCCCTCTCTCTCTCTCTCTCTCTCTCTATTTCTTTCACTTCTTCTCCTTCTCCTTCTTCTTCTTCTCGTTTTTTCTTCTTTCTTCCTCTACCACACTTCAAACGCAACTCCACCAATAACCTTCGCGTGTAGCCAGAATTAAGAGCTTCCGCAGGACAAAAGTATAGGTATTATCGGTCCGGTGGTCCGACCTTCCACGTAGTTTGACTCGTCGATACAACAAGCCCAATGATTATTCTTCGAGCTAGCTGAAGCGATCTTTACGATCCCTTTGAGATCTCATCACAACGTTTTCGATTTTCACGCTCGTTTCGGTTTACCACGGTCGGCGACCCTTCAAACGATATTAGTTTCTTTACGTTTCGCAAATTATCGAAGAAAACGATAGCGAATTTTACCGTAATTATAATCGTAAGATCGGTCATTCATTCGATAATCTTAGAACACTTACCGAGCTCATTGTTTTCTTAAGAATCGTAAATTATATTTAACAAAGGTTCTATTTGTGTTTTCAAAGCGAAGATAAAACCTTTAAAACGCGTAAATTCGCGTGCGTTCGAAAAACGATAGGAAAGATCAAATTCGCGGAAATTTTTCATCCGCAACGGAAAGAAAAAAATAAATAAATAAATAAATAAAAAATAAAAAATACCAAACGAAATTGAGAAGACGAAAAAAAAAAATAATAATAAGGAGAAGAAGAAGAAGAAGAAGAAAAAGAAAAAAATATCGAGGGAGAAGCAACATTGAGAAATATTTTCCCGTGAGTCTTTGAGCCGGAAGGAGCGAATACCGGAAGTCGGTCAACCCAAAAGAGAGGCTTGAGAAAGGACTTAAGAGGAGAGATTTAAGAGACGTGGAAGGGAGAAAAATCTTAACACAGAGAGGCCGTAGCTGGTTCTGCGAAGAACGAAACTTTATCGGCGATGTAAGAAAGGACTCGTTTGTTCTCCCTCAGAGCAACAGGAACACCAGTACAATTTCTCTACGATTCCTTGGGGACGGTTCATAAATGAAAACGAAGCAAAAAAAAAAAAAAAAGAAAAGAAAAAAAGGAAAAAAAATATATCACGAAAGGAGAGCAAAAGGAACGTAATAAGAGATAAAAGGGTTCGTTACACAAAAGAGGAATCGTTCGAGAAAGAAGTTCTTTGCTGTGCGCTGCTTACAATCAAAGCTTCATCAACTTGTCGATCTAATCTACAACGATACATACAACACCTCTACTACGATCACTTCCGTTTTAAGTTTTAACCATCCTCCCTTCCCCCCACTTTCCTATAACCTCTACCCCATCGTCCAAAAACGATACTAATCTTCTTTTCTTACTTCGTTAATCTCTCGTGTTCTTTTCTTCTTTTTCTTCTTCTTCTTCTTCTTCTTCTTATTGAAACATTAGGACAAGAAGAGTTTTGTTTTTTTTTTTTTTAATGTAAAAAATGTTTCTTCTTTTCTTTACTTTTTGTCTGACTTTACTCCAATCTCTCTCTCTCTCTCTCTCTCTCTCTCTCTTAGATCATTTAAATCATCTCTAATATCATTTTAACTTCCTCATTTCGTTTCACTTTCATTCTTTTCCTTTTCTTTTTTTCTTTCCCTTCTCTTTCTTTTTTCTCTTTTTTTGTCTTTCCGTTTAATCCTAACGACATCGATTTATTTAATCGATTTTATTTTCATTACGAATAAGAGTGCTCGTTCGAAAGAAATAAGGGTATTATTTGGTAGGGCAATCTAGTAAAGTTTCTCATAGAGAAAATGAATCTTGAAATTCTTTAGAGTAACGATGCCGACGGTGCGATTAGGGTCGTTTAGAAGTCACGGACGTATTATGGATAGGGAGCATATCTTCGAGTCAATTAAGGAACGAGAGACCGCACCTGTTCGTTCTTCCTGCACTTCTTCTTCTTCTTCTTCTTCTTCTTCTTCTTCTTCGTCTTCTTATTTTTCTTCTTCTCTTCTTCTCTATCCTTTTATCTTTTTCTTCTTCTCTTCGTCTCCTCCTTTCTGCCTTCGTTCACGTACGCGCTTTCATCTTCTCCCTCTGATCTTCTTTCTTTCCCTTTCGTGCCTATTTCTGCGCTCATTACGTTCAACCAACGAGAGGTCGCACGAATCGTTCGACTTTATTTCATCCTTGAAATTAACCATTAATGGGAGGAGAATCTCATACAAGAGAGAGAGAGAGAGAGAGAGAGAGAGAGAGAGAGAGAGAGAGAGAGAGAGAGAGAGAGAGAGAGAGATAGAGAGAAAGAAAGAAAGAAAGAGAGAGAGAGAAAGAAAGAAAACTTAACTCTCGGCGTGTGGAAATTAAAGTGAGCGATCTTCCCGAAGCTGCTGAGGTTCCGTGATGCGAGCCATTTCTAAGACTAATTATAAAGCATCATCCTTATCGGAGAACCAGTTTCGAACGAGATCGTTTCCAGCTGCCAGAGAATGA
Organism: Vespa velutina; assembly: GCF_912470025.1. Classification (NCBI taxonomy): domain Eukaryota; kingdom Metazoa; phylum Arthropoda; class Insecta; order Hymenoptera; family Vespidae; genus Vespa; species Vespa velutina. The sequence continues at coordinate 18,142,538 of NC_062189.1, forward strand.
AATGGAATAAAAGAAATTCATTTTTAACCAAAGACGAATGTAATTTCAATGGCGATCGAATTCTCGCGCGTCAAAACAAACAAAAGAAAAAGCAAAGAAAGAGAGGAAGAAAAAAGAGAAGAAAAATAAAAAGAATAGAGAGAGAGAGAGAGAGAGAGAGAGAGAGACGAAAAAGGAGAATGATAAAGGACAACTAAGATTATTCCATACTGTATCACAAATCGTGAAAAAAAGAAAAAGGAAAAAGAAAAAAACAGAAAGGAAAAGAAAAAGACGCACTTTCGATGCGCCTCGGGTTTGTAATGTCAATCTCACACGGAACACGAGCAGAATTATTATACTCGCAAAGATCGTAGTAACGTTCGCCTTTTTCTAAATGTAATCGCTTCGTTTCCGGTTGTCCGCCTGCTGTCTGTCGAGTATAAATATAAGCGCGTGCGAACACCATCAGGAGACGCGCATGGCACGGCAAAACGAGAATATATCGACGTTTACTACGCTTCGTCGTCGATGTTTGAAAGAATCTGACGTTTAAAAAAAAAAGTTAAAAACAAAGGAAAGAACGAATAGGTGTATCACGTATTCTTAAACGTTCCAAAGTAAATTTTCATTCAACGGACAACAGACAATAGTTATTATCGATATTTTCTTCGTGCATAAGAAGAAGAAATTTATTTTTTTCTTCCTCGTCACAATATATTCCATTTCTATTGTTCTTATTAATCAATTTTGAGAAAAGAAAAGAAAAAAAAAAAAAAAGAAAGAAGAAAATATCGATCTTTGTTCTTTGGGTTTGGTTTCTTTGTCTTTTTTTTTTTTTTTTTTTCTTCTTCTAACGAGCGATTTAACACTAAATTTTACGAAACGTATATTAGATTTAATGGGTTATAAGATTTTCTGACACGTGAAATGGTTAGATAAATCATAAATATTATTTTCTAACAGTTTATGATATTAATTTTGATTATTAATATCTTCATGCGTGTTTGATAATGATCTACGTTAATAAAAATCTATTAATGAACTAATGTTGTAATTAAAAAGAAAAAAGAAAAAAAGAAAGAAAGAGAGAAATTGATATATCATTCAATAAAAATAGAAATACAATCAACGTCTGTAAATCCGGTATTAAAGCTCTCTCTCTCTCTCTCTCTCTCTCTCTCTCTCTTTCTTTTTTTTTTATCGAGAGAAGAAAAAAAAGAGAGAGAAAGAGAAAGAGAGAGTGACTCTCATCGATAATATCAGCACGTATCTATAGACATAGTGCGCGAGATTATCGATTCGTGAGTTTCACAGTCTGGTCCAGGCTTTCTTGCTGCGTAACAACACCGAGGAAGTTCGCAACATAGAAGTTACCTCCCTTTGCGAGTTTCTCAGTTTTGTTTCTCTTATTATTCTTTGTCTCCTTCTTTCTTCCTTTTTCTTTCATTCTTTCTTCATTTTCTTTATTTCTTTATTTCTTTATAGTGGACTCGACTTATGAAAGCAACGTACGAGTTAAATGTACTTAGACGACGATGCAACAAAATCTCTCTTCTTTGCCTGTCTATATGCGTTTCTAATAATAATATAGCAACAGTACATATCTCACACGTATATATATATATATACACATACACATACTCACTCTCTCTCTCTCTCTCTCTCTCTCTCTTTCTCTTATTGCCGATGCAAAACCAACGTGGTGTCTGACGGAAGCAAGGCGTTTACCATTACCACTGCTTTGCTGCTGACGGCACTTAATCAAACATCTTCGTTACGGTACGCTCAACACATTACGATCTAATTTCTCTCAACACTCACTATATTTTTTTGTAGAATGTGAACATTTTTTATAACGTTTAAAATAACACGAAATTGTTTCATTATCATTATCATCATCATCATTATCATCATTATCATCATCATCAACATAATCATTATCATTATTATCATCATTATTATTATTATTATTATCATCCATCATTCAACGGAAAGAAAATTCTTTTTGGGGGATACCAATAATAAATATCGAGATTGTTTAGAACATTAATGAAGCGTGAATTCGAAACAATAGTAAAACGGGATAAAGGGAATATAACGGAGAAATACGGTCGAGTGAATTTACGAAGAAACTCAATCATAATTTAGACGCGTGATTAACTCGTTCCTGTTCGTTCAACCGATTACGAACAAAAATGTTCAATGTCGATTTACGGAAATAAAAACGGATTCTCGATGCCACGAACGAACTATCTATATTTCCTCTTTCTGGAAAGAAAGAGAAAGAGAAAGAGAAAGAGAAAGAGAGAGAGAGAGAAAGAGGGGGTGTGGTTGAGAAAGGAGAAGAGAAAGAAAGAAAAAATTTCTAAATATAACGGTCTGGCGAACATGGAGTGGCGAAACAGCTGAGCGCTTCGTCGAAGAGCGGAAAGCTTTGAGAGAAGCCAGAGCTCTCCATGATTTTCTACTTTCGTATACCGAAATATTATCGAGTAGGCAGAGAACAGGAGGAGGGGGAAGATCTGTGAGTTCACAAGACTGAAGGAAGGATAGAGAAAATAAATCTTTTCTCTTCTCTTCTCTTCTCTCTCTCTCTCTCTCTCTCTCTCTCTCACTCTTTCTCTTTCTTTTTTTCAAAAAGGAAAACGTACTCCCTCTTCGTCGAACTAAGAACGATAAATTATTCGATGCTTCGTCACTCCTTTTTTCCAGGGAGAAATATTTTATTGGAAAAAAAAAAAAAAAAAGAAAAAAAGGAAAAAAATAAAAAGAAAACGAAAAAGAAGAAAAGAAAGATAAAAAGAAAAAGGGAAAAAAAGAAGAAAGAAAATAAGCACGAGGCTAGCAAAGCAATGGTGGCAGTGTCATATGGTTGGGCCGATTAAAAGTTGCGCTGCGAAAGAGATCGAGGAAGAAAGAAAAAGAGAGAGAGAGAGAGAAAAGAAAAAAGAAAAAAAAATAAATAAAGAGGAACGAAAAAAATGTGCAAGGAAGATAACACCTGTCGATCTCAAAGTGTCACGTGCCTTTTTGGTGGGATTTCTCCGCTTCAAAAAAGTGATTCGTGTTCGCGTGCGAAGCCAACGTGTGACCATAAACAAAATGTCTGGAAGAGAAAAAAAGAGAGAGAGAGAGAGAGAAAGAGAGAGAGAGAAAAAGAGAGGACGAATAAAAGGAGCGAGGACATCCGGCTTTTCACGAGTGCGACATATGTTGTAGGTAAGTACGTGCAGCAGCAGTCAGGATGTCGAAACCTTATCGAATACAAACTCGATAACTTCTCTCCTGTTCATTAAATAGATTCTAATGTCATTGACTGTGCCTTATATATTTATATGCATAACGCGACCAGAATTCCAACTATATTGCGTGCGTTTTGCATCCTGTAATTACCGAAGAATTTATACTGATATAGATTATACTGTGATATGTGTAATTATAAGCTATTAAAAAAAACCAAAAATATATATAAATCGAAAATTTTTATGGTCATGAAAAAAAAAAACGTTCTTTCGATCCTCAAACTAACTATGTATACGTATATATATAAAGTAATATTTTCAAATCTCACACATTATATTTCAATATTTTAAATGACGATCCGTTTAATTATAAATTATCAAATAAAAAAAAAAATATATATGTATATACATATATAAAAAGAAAATTTTTTTACGATCGTTAAATAATATTCTTTCGATCCTGATATATTCTAACTATAAAAATATTATTTTTAATAAATCGCACAAGTTATCCTAAATGACGGTCTGCTTTTCATCATCTATGTATTATCATCGAGAGCCAATGTATTAGCCGTAGGGATATAGCCTCAGTTCCTCGATAGAATACGTAACGCCCACGGGAAACTCGAAGAAACGCATGCCTTGTCCGCTCACGTACCGATCACACCACACGCGGCATTCTTGCGGAAGAATAATCCGAAGAGAAAGAAAGGTGAAAAGTATTCATAGTTCCTCCTTCTCCTCCACCTCCACCTTCACCCTCCATCCTCCACCCTCCACCCTCCATCTCGTCCTCCTCGTCGAGTTCTTCGTCTCGTTTGTTGCATCGGTTGTTGACCGTGCAAACGTCCAAGTACGACGAACTCAGATATATATAAATCGACAGATATCACGAGGAATCAATTTAGATAGAAAAATATATTATGTCAAATCAATTAAGTATAATAATAATAATAATAATAATAATTAATTTATATTCTGATCGTAAAACGGTATCTACTACTTTCCATCTCGTTTAGAATCGCTTAAATAAGTGACACTTTTGAATACGTAATAACATTGCAATCAAAAGATCGCGTGCGAACTGGTTTCCATTTCTAAGGAAAAGCCGAGGGAGAAAATGATGGAGAACGAATGGAGGCTCGTGTCGAAAGGAAGGCAAAAAAATGAATCGAGGACGCCATTGTTTTCACAGTCTTCTTTCATTCGTTCAACCTTTTGCGTCAGCTTTGGGAAGTCATTTCTTTTCAGGAAGTCTTATCGCGTTTGAAAAATCTCACTTGCGCTTTAATTCACGAGGACACTTGCTTAGACAAAAAAAGAAAAAAAAAAAAAAAAAAGAAAAACAAGAGAAAGAAACAACAAAAAAGAAGAAAGAGAAAAAAGAGTTGATGAAAAGAGAAAAAGAGAGAAAGAGAGAAAGAGAGAGAAAGAGAGAGAGAGAGAGAGAGAGAGAGAGAAGGTAACGAATTACACGGAAGCGAGTATAGTATGCAACTCTTGGGATAGTGGCTCATAGATATCTTGAGTGCGTCATGTAGAACAGGTGCCACCCTGGTTGTTCACGTAAAGACAGTTCACGTTCTCTTCACGACAGTTAGACGACCGTATAGAACGTGTGTTCTCTTCTATATAATACCTATACACAGAAGAGAGTTACCGGGCGCGTGTTCGAGCTGCGTAAATATGGCTCTCGCAGCCTACGTAGGAGAGAATCGAGAGAAAAAAAAAAATACCAAGGTATACATTACGATAAAGACGGCTCTCTTCGTCTTCGTTCTCGTCCTCGTCTCCTTTTCTTCCTCTTCGTCTACTTTTCTCTTTCACTCTTTCCCTTTTCTCTCTCTCTCTCTCTCTCTTTTCTTTTCATAACGATATATACTTATATTATATTATATATATATATATACATATATATATATAATGTTTGAAATTTCTTCATGATGACTAGTCTTCAAATTCTTCTTGAAATTATTCCCCAAGAAAAAAAAAATATTTATTACAACGGACTTAACTTTGTTCAGATAAAACAATTCGTTCTAAATGAATCTTATCGATTTAACGATAAATCTCATGATAATAAATAGATTGATATCAGCAGCTTTTGTTATCAATAATATCAATCAAGGAATGGTATTTTGCAAATTATAAATAGCTTCCGTTTGTTTCCTTCTATCTTTTAAACTTATGACGTTGGTCATTGTTAAGTTGCCATCGAGTGTGACGACCTGACAACCTCGATACTAAGACTAACGCTAGTTTCATGCGCTGAGATTACATTCGCCGATGGGAATTCCGTCGAAGGAGGACGCCGACGTTCATACATCGCGTATAATGCGCGCATCTTTCTTATTATCTTCATAACGAGTCACGTGATCTTTGCTACCACCGACGTAACTATAAAACGAGAGAGAGAGAGAGAGAGAGAGAGAGAGAGAGAGAGAAGTCAATTCATTGCGTTTGGATTAATATCCAGCAAAATAAGTATCTAAAAAGAAAAAAGAAAACAAAAGAAAAGTAATATAAAATTGAGTATTACAATTTAAACAAATAAAAATAAATAAATGCTTATATATAAATAATTACTATAATAAAATAATAAAAAATTAAAGTGATATTAAAAAAAAAAAAAGAAAAATATAAAAATGTAAAAGAAGAGATGCATAATAAATAATTAGTATTATTTATTAAATCAAAGAAAGATCAAAGTTTTCTCTCTCTCTCTCTCTCTCTCTCTCTCTCTCTCTCTCTATGTCTCTCTCTTTCCTTTAAGTGATTATTTTCTTTTTATTTTGTTTAATAACATATTGTTTCATCCAACACGCTTAATATTACTCAACCAACGAAATATTTCTTCTATATATATCCTAATTTTGAAATTTTTGCACGAGCGATCCAAGCTATAATCTTCCACGGACCAAACATCCGGTACCTCTTTCTCCCTCTACTCCCTTCTCTCTCTCTCTCTCTCTCTCTCTCTCTCTCTCTCTCTCTTTTCTTTTTTCTTGTCCGCGAACGAACAATTTCCGATCCGCTTCCTCCCAATACACGATCCTAAAATTCCTTTCGAAATAATCATTAATTTTGTACCGTCATTCTTCAAACCGAACGGAAATTCTAAATCGATTTTTGTCATTCGAGCAATTCGCATATTAATACTCGCGTGACTATATTAATTTATTTATCTCTCTCTCTCTCTCTCTCTCTTTTTCTCTCTCTCTCTCTCTCTGTCTGTCTGTCTTTCTGTCTCTTTTTCTCTCTTTCTTTTGTACTTTCGGCTTTTCGTGTCTAGAGAATTAAAGGTCTCCAGCATCATTTTTTCAAGGACCGCTCGTCGTCGGGTAATTTTCGAATTTTCGAGCAAGATAATGATATGAATTTTCTTTGGGTTCTAGACGACGCTCTTGAAATTACGTCCCTTATATAGCGTCTGTTCTTTCCTTCTTTCTTATTCCTTTTTTTCTCCTGTAATATAGACCGTGCGTCAGTTCGACATGTGAGCTTCCAAACGAAATTCTTTCTAAAAGAGAAAGAAAAAAAGAAAAAAAAAAAAAAAGAGAGAAAAAGAATAAAAAAAAAAAAAAAAGAACAGGAAAGAAATAACCTTGAACGAAATTAAATTTCAATATTAACGAATAAACTTTATTACTGTTACTTCGAAAAAAAAATTATAATTAAGAACGATAAAACTTACAAACGTAATAAATTGTCACTGTTTCTCTCCCTCTCTTCTTTTTTATTTCTCTCCCTTGAAATTCCATCTCTCTCTCTCTCTCTCTCTCTCTCTCTCTCTCTCTCTCTTTTTCTTTCTTTAACTATGCGTCTCTCTTCAAATACACTATGCAATCCCTTCGTTCCATCATTCGAGCACGGAAAGGAAGACCTTTCGTGGTTCGAACCCTAGTTAGACCATCATTTATTATAATATCTATCCGGTTACGGGTCATGGTTTTGGTTTGTTGGGGGTCTCGTGTGATTATTAAGGTTTCACGTGGAATCATCTTACCGGCACGTCTATCGCGGAGCTTCAAACGAATGTCACTATAACGAAAATTCTTATCTAAATAAAATTGAACAATAAATATTTATGATAAATGAAATAAATATGAAGATAGACAAGTCAAAATTCTTAAGAATGCAAATTTTCTTTATAGTTTCATTGGATAACGAATCTTTTGTTTGTAATCATCTAACATATCGATTTCGAGAGTTGAAACGAATATGAAACTTCCTGTAGGATTGTTCATGGATGAATCTTCCAAAAGGATAGCGCACCTTTCTTATATATGTGTTATATATATATATATATATATATATATTATATATTTACTTCACGTATTACCCTCATGTAGGTACTTACATACATAGGCATTGTTCAGAATCGCGAACCATGAAAAGTCAGGCTCGATCGTAGCTCGTGCCGAACTTTCCATTTGTGAGTAGGTACACGTGTACTTGCATTTATTTTTACATATCCTAGACATATAAAAAAAATCGATCAAGACGTTGCCCGTTTTAAAAAATATTAAAAAAAAATGATTTATAATAAAAACGTTTAATAAAAATTATAACTTATGAATTTATTTATCCATCCATCTATCCATTCATTTATCTATCTATCTATCTATCTATACGGAATAAACGGGAAAATATCTTGAAGAAAATCTAAAAATAAAAACTAACGGTGACTCGAGTCACCGTAAATTAGTCGTCACACGTCACCCCGTTACAAGACGTTAATCTTTTTAATTGCGAGCTTGTCTAAATACAAGGACTCCCATGATTTGAAGAAGAGAAGAGAGAAAAGATTGTAAAGAGGTCTCTAAAGAGAGAAAAAAAAATTTATATATATATATATATATATATATATATATATATATATATATACATATATATAAGAGGCACAATGGAGTCTGTGAAGTGCTGCGAATCAACCACGTGTTCTTCTTTTTCTTCTTCTTCGTTAGTATTCGTCTCTTTCTTCTTCTTTTTCTTCTTCTTCGTCTTCATCTTGGAGAATGAGAAAGAACGTATGAAGATGAAGGAAGTAAAAGAAAAAATTTACTCTCTTTCTTTCTCCTTCTCTCTCTCTCTCTCTCTCTCTCTCTCTCCTTCTCTCTCTCTTTCTCTTTTCTATGAAAAAAAGAGAAAAAGTCGCGCGTGTCGCAGGAAAACGAAAAGAAGTATGAGCCTGTAGTCTTCACCTTGACATGAACATCTGCTACGCGTATGTTACCTACTTCCGACTCAAAATTCGCTCTTAGCCATACCATTGCAGCCGTCGTCCGGCCTCCTGTTTGCCATTCAATCCTTTCGTGCTATAAAGAAAGAGAGAGAGAGAGAAAAAGAGAGAGAGAGAGAGAGAGAAGATAACATATGCGGGTGCCACGCAATGAAGGCATTTGAATCATTGAAATTCGATGGTAGGAAAGTTTGGACATATTTCAATTAAGATATCGAAAGACTGGTGATTCGATTCGATTCGATTCGATTTGAACAAATAAACGGAAGAGATATTCTAAGAAAACAAGGGAAATAGATAAAGGAATAAAAGTAAATTCGAAATCGTATCATCTGTTCTTACAAAAGTGAGATATATCTCTTTTAATATCTATATGTATGAAATTTTAACTGTTAAAAAAATATTTTGAAACGAACCATCTTTCATTTCCATCTATGATTTCTAAATGAAAAGTTTTTCAAAGAAAAATATCGAAGATCTCGAAATAGAGAAAGAGAAAAAGAGAAAGAGAGAGAGAGAGAGAAAGAGAAAGAGAGAGTGAATGAGTCAACCTTCTTTTACAAGGAATCGCAATTGAACGCATAGTAGGTGCCGTTACGCGTCGTTGGGTGTCCCCGAACGAAGGTCTCTGATGTTAAATAGGGTTGGGGGCTCTACGATCACGTGGCCCTTGAGCATTCGAGCATACTGCAACATAAGACGCGCGTGGCCCACTTACGTGAAACATCTCGAAGTATTGCTTCTTAAAATGACCTCATCCAAATCTTCTAAACAAGTTAGATTTCTAAACAAGTTGGATTTCTAAACAAGTAGATTTCTAAACAAGTAGATCTCTAAATTAAACAAAACAAAGGAAAAAAAAAAAATATATATATATATATTAGAATAAATAAATATATAAAATCATGTTAAATCGGTGAAATATTATATGAATTACTTTATATTCTAGATAATTTAAACAGTTCGTAAAAAAAAAGAAATAAAAAAAAAAAAAAAAAGAAAAATTTCTGTGAACGCGTATAAATTAAATATAAAAATATACATATCTAGGATTAAACGAATTACAATGATCAATATCTTGCTAGATCAATTAAAATTGTACATAAATAATTTTTTTCATACCAAATATTTCATATTCGAAGTGACTTTACGTAAATCTTCTATTAGAATGAATTTCTTTGAACCACCGAATAAAAATAAATTAAATAAGATAAAAATAAATTATAAATTTAAAAATAAATTAAATTAAAAAAAAAAAATATATATATATATATATATATCTACGATCCAGTATGTCGTAACTACTGAAGCTAGATAATAATCGTGTTAAATCAATATTCAAATTCGATATGAATTATTTTTTATTCTAGTAACATAATATCACGTGACCTCTCTTTAAAAGTCCTTTCATCGAACTAGCCGAGGTCTTCGTATCGATTGGCCAAAAAGAATCCCCTCGACGTCGAGGGTGATTTAGTGTACCCCATGGTACGTATGCCGGTATTAAACTTTGATACTTTGCGTGGGTCGAAAAACTACATTTCGGAGGCTGCAACCAGTCAGGGGTTGCAATACCGGAGTTCGCCTAAGCTCTCGAAGATGAATGCGTCTGAGTATACCGCACCCTCCAACGATTCCAACGATGACCCTGCCTTTTTTTTCCATATTGAATTATTCAACCAATTCTTAAATGTTTTTCTTCTTTCTCTTTTGTTTCTTTTTTTTTTGTTTATTTCTTTTTTTTTTTTTGTTTTTTTACGCGAATCTCTTCTTTTCCCTCGCAAAAATATTTTTCGCTGTCGGCTGACCTAAGCTAAGTTATTAAAAAAAAAAAAAAAAAAAAAAAAAAAAAAAAAAAAAAAAAGGAAGGAAAACAAAGAAAAAGATCGAAAGAAAATAATCTCTAAGATTACTGGTTCCAAGTGAGAAATTAAACGATTCAATTTATCGGCCGTAAACGCATGATGAATTATAGATCAAGAAAGCTATCTGAATTTTTTCAACTAGTCCGTTAACGATGTCGACATTAATTTCGTACCACGATAAGACTGTCGTGTGTTCATGACGTTTCGTTCTTGAGTATAATATTAATGCGTTATTTTCCAGATGAATGAGTAACTCCGTTAGGTAAAGACGGAACACGATAAAGGTGCGATGACGAGGAGAGCTGTGGGAAAACCGCATTGCGGCTTTCGATTATCTCTCGGCTTTCTCTCTCTCTCTCTCTCTCTCTCTCTCTCTCTCTCTCTCTCTCTCTCTCTCTCTCTCTCTCTCTGTCTCTCTCTCTCTCTCTCTCACTCTCTCTTTCTCTCACACACTCTTTCTTTTGCTCCTCCTTACTCGGAACAGACCAAAATGAAGAAGCCATTGAATTTCCGGAAGACAAAGGAACCACATATTGTGTTGTGCCACAGTATACGGAACCGGGCTGTCAACAATGAAAGTACCAGGATGATCGCCTTGCAATCTATGGAAATCGAATAGCTGTGCGATCAGGCGCGAATTTCAAATTCCGCTTTTATCCCCCTTTTGCGGTTCTTTCGCAAATCGGAAGTGATCGTTATAAACGATATCTATAAAATTCTCTTTAAGCAATTTCAATTTAATTTTATCATATCAAACGAAGTAACGAATCAATTTATATTCTTAAAAAAAATATAACGCACCAACGAGGAATGCGATCAGTGATAAAAATTGTCTATCTCTAAAAGATTATATATGTATTTATGTATGATAGATCATGAATGATCGTAATCGAGATGAGTAATAAAATATTTCTTCGAAATTAATATCTGACTTTATAATATATTAAACTTTTTTTTTGTTTTCTTTAATTTCGTGGGACATCGTTAAATTGAATTACACGTAAAATGATAGGGATAAATTTCTTAATTATGTAATTACGTAAAAAGAAAAAAAAAAAAAAAGAAAAAGAAAAGGAAAAACAAAATAAATAAAAAAATATATATATAATATAGAAAAAAAATTATAGAATAGTTTAAAATCGCTATATAGAGAAAAGTTAAACGTCAGGTGAACGATTATCTGAGTTAGCTGAGTGCTTGTCGGTCATCGTCATCGTCGGAGACTCTCGGTTAACACGCAATGGAAATCAATCGGTCCAGCTGGTGCGTGATTCATCAGAGAAATATGAGAGAGAAAGAGACGAAGCGATAAAAGAAGATCGAGGTGACTTCACTCTGGATTCAGCTACAATCCTTAACTTGTTTCAACAAATTAACGAGAGTATCGGGATCATAAATCCGTAAACTTAACGATCAATGAGTATACACACTCGAAACACGATCTTCGATATTTTCGATCTCTACCAATTTGCTTCTATGTATGTACGTACACGTATGCAAGGAGAGAATATTCATGTAGATTGTAACATGCTCCCGATCGTAAAAGCTATTGAATGATTAATCGAACGACGACCATTAAATCTTTACAAGATTGGAATTGCATTTTTTATGAGCGTGCACTCGAGTAACGAAAAAAAAAAAATAAAAAAAAAAAATAAAAAGAAAAAGAAAAAGAAAAAGAAATGAAAAACGAAAAATAAAAAAAAAAAAAAAGAAGAAGAAGAAAAGAAACAAAGTTGAGCTTGCAATTCGTCGATTCGAATCCAGACGAACATTTTCCAATTCATAAAATTTAAATGAAAATAAATATTGGCATCGATGACATCTTTTTTCTTTTTATTATTAAAAATATATTTCCTCGCGATACGTTTTGTTATCTGACTCATAAACTTGACGAGAAATACCAAACGATGTTGACGTAACGCAAACGAGATTGTGTATATAAAAAATAAATAGTAGTTTATTATATATTTTCGATCTCGGCCGTTATCACAAGCATATACATACATACATACATACATACATACATACATACATATATACATACATACATACATACATACATACATACATACATACATACATACATACATACATACATACATACATACATAGATATATACATACATAAATACATACATATGTACATCGATATATAAATTAGTACGTGTATATATATATATATATCAGGCATATGTTCAGGTATAGTATCGTATCCTATAAATCTATTACTAATCGATAACCGATCGTAAATAGGATAGTTAAGATCGATTTTCTTTAATTCACGAAATATCATTAAGTTTATTAATAGAACATTCAAGTTTGAAATCTTGTATATATGTATATCTATGTATATGTATGTGTCGCCGAGATGTATAGGATTGGTTGCGGGTTCTTGGAACACGATCCTCAAGCATGACTAATATTACGATCAGATAGAATTGTTAATACCTGCTCGCTATTAAGCATGCAAAACTAAGAGTTAAACTCTGACGTTTAAAGAAGAACTTCGTGAGTCGAATCGCTACTCACGAGGATGTGCATTTTCAAAGAATCTTCGTAGTACATAACACGAACAAGTTGTCGACTTTCTAAAGAGGAAAAAAAAAACAAAAAAATAAAAAAAACAAAAAACTCACGTTGAAGAGAGAATTCTACGCGAGTATCCTTCGCGAAAGTCCTTGAGAAAAAGGACAAATGATACGCACTTTCGTTCCGGAAGGAAGATCTAATTTTTCTTCCAAGGACTTTTACTTTTTTCTTTTTTCTTTTCTTTTCTTTTCTTAAAAGAGAAACATCCTCCATTTTTTGGCGAACGAAAAGATGTTCAAAGGCGGCACACCCGAACTCGATTATCTTCGAATTCAAGATAGCTATTTGATCCAGCGCAAAGAAAAGATACGAAACGTTGATACGGCAAGCAATTTACACCTCTTTCGATTGGATGCGAGCGAACGGGGCCTAACGACAAAAAGAGGGCTTCTGGAAGACCATTAGGCCGAGTTTACGAAAGGAAAAAAAGAGAAAGAAAGAAAGAAAGAAAGAAAGAAAAAAAAACAGAAAAAAAATAATGAAAAAGCAAAGAAAAAAGAATCATTCCTATTTCGGTACCGTATACGTGCTCCAAGCTTTATTTCAATGTCTTGTTTTAAGATATTAGAGAATCTCTGGAGTACATCCAGAAAACATACTACATATATATTCTATCTCTGTCTCTTTTCTAAACTACATATACATTCTCAATGCATCTGGAAAGACGAAAGAGAAATCGTGTTAATTGCACTAACGAGACTGGTATAACAGTGCATACAAGCTTTCTATTGCTCGATCAAAGTTTACCGAGTATGACACCTGTCTTATGTCCATCCTTGCTAACGGACACAATGTGTTACGTGCAACATTAATCCTGAACTCGTCGTATTTAGAAGAAGAAGAAGGCTTCTTAGCCGGTTTCACCGATGACGACGGCTGTTCTCCTCGCGCCATGGGTATCATACATCATCGCCTTGGTGACAGCCACGAGAGAATAACGAGAGAGAGAGAGAGAGAGAGAGAGAGAGAGAGAGAGAGAGAGAGAGAGAGAGAAGAAGAAACGTTCTTAGCAAGCCAAAAGTCTTCTCTTAAAGCATGAGCAAGACAGACGAAAACAAAGCGAGTCTAATCATTAGGACTTATGCAAACGACAGACATAAGATATTAACTGAAACAATGGAGGATGATTTTATTTTATTTAAAAAAATTTCGAACGAATGAACGAAAATTATTATTAATTTTTCTTTCGATAAATTAGAATATTAGATATTTCATTTTTTTTTTTTTTTGAGATATTCTTTTTTTTCTTTTTTTTTTTTTTTTTTTGTTCGTCCCTAACACAATTAATTGACGATAACGATCAATTAAAAAGGATCCACGAAAAGGCAGATGTGCCATGAGTCGATATTTTCGAATCACCTCGTTGTTCCTCTCCACTCGACTCGTCGAACGTGATCACGATACGTTTATCCATACTAAATGTTCCACTTTAGTCCACTTACGTATGTACAAAGATCGGCTGACGATCGAGGAAAAATTGTTCGGTGTATTACTCATGGCATATCGGAAGTTGCGTGGCATTTTTTGTCTTTCTCCTTCTTCTTCTTCTTCTTTTTCTGCTTTTTCTTTCTTTTTTTCTTTTTTTTTTTTTTTTTTTTTCGAATAGAATTATCCTCTCCGTATATGAAACGTGATCACGTATCATCGATTATCGTTCAGCGAAGAAATCGAAGATAGTAATTATAAACGAGAAATTTATATATATTGTATATACACGCACACACATATATATATATATATATATATATATATAAATGTGTATATATGTATGTAATATATAAATGTATAGGTGGGTTGTCTTATGTTAGATCGGAGAAGAAGCACCGTGGGCGGGCGAATTGTGATCCTTCTTAAAGATCACCCTTCCTTATTATAAGTACCCTTCTTTGGAGAAGACGATATGGTATTGCGAGTTCTCAAAAAGTCCTTGAGAAAAATTTGTAGGAAGATATCGCGCGTGCGGGTGGTCTACTCCCTTACACCCTTTCCCCACCAATCCTGCTCCCTCTCTCATCGTTCCACCCTTTTTTCTTTTTCTTTTTTTTTTTTTTTTTTTTTATAAAGTATAACACGTACTTTAAAGTAACTATACGTACTCGCGATACGATCGATTTCTTTTCCTTTTTTCTTTCTTCTTTTTCCTTTTTTCTTTTCTCTCTTTTTTCTTTTTTCTTTTTTTTTTTTTTTTTTTTCTTTTTCCCCCACAAAGACCGCAGTTTTTTAATATATATATAAAAATGCGCGCGAAAGAAAAATTCTATTTATAACGAATGGAAATACGAATTTTATTTAAAGACTATGAAATACGAAAGAAGGTCCTTTGTGATTGATACATTGAGTATAATACTCGAAAAAAAAAATAAAAAAAATAAAAAAAAAAAAAGGATCCCGTGAAAGGGACATCCAGGACAATTACACGGATGTACCAGTATTATTGATTTGTAAATTCTTTCCTACCTATTGTATATCTACAACAATGCGTATACTATCAACTTGGAATAGAACGCGAAGAAATATTTTTTTCTTTTTTCTATTTTTTTTTTTCTTTTTATTTATTTTTTTTTTTTCTTTTTTCTTTTCGAAACGTGAATGAACCTGCGAGCGACCTACTAAAGACTCAGAAAAACTTTGCCAATCCTTTGACAACGGTCCAGGACCGTAACCAAGTATCTTAAAATCTATCTGAACCTTTTGGAAATTCGAAGAGCGACGATACACTCTCATACATTCGAATAAAACTTTGCCAGGTAGTAGGCTTACCTGCGCTCACTTTTCTATGTTATTGTATATCCCTATGCTTGTTCTATGAGTGAGAATGTTTCCAAAAAAAAAAGAAGAAAAAAAAAAAAACATCTACGATTTTCTTTCTTATCGAAGGTTAAGTTTGCCATAGTTTATTTCGAGAATCTTCTTGCACCCATTTCTCTCTTCTCGAAATGTTTCTCTTTCTTATTCCTTTCTTTTAAAATCTCAAGAATTTCAAGAATATATATATATATATATATATATATATATATATATATATATGTATATGTATCCACATATATTATAAAAGTTTTAAAAATTTTACTAAAATATCTCTCCTATCTGAAAAAAAAGAAAAATAAAGAAAGGAAGAAAAAAAGAAAAAAAATTCGATAGAATAAATTAACGATGGTTTCATTGCCTCGATCGTCTCTCCTCCAAGTTCAATTCATTTTTATCTTATCGCGGGGTTACTCCGCGACAAAGATGATACATAATGATGAATAACTATGTAAAGATATTCACGAATAGTTTCATTATAGTACTTAGAAATTTTACATAAGAATCCGTGACGCTTTATCGCATGTTCCATAAATAAAATCTTCGTTTGATCGATGGTTAAGAACGTATCTCAGAACGGAAATAAACACAGCGTGATCACACGCAAGTTATATTATAAGACACGAAAGAGAAGCAGCCTGTTTTCAAACTTTGGAATATCTACGTCAACGAACGTTATTAATAATTTTAAAAATATGGATATAAAAACGTTAGAAAATATGAAGAAATCGAGAGCGTAACAGGGCTACGCGGGGAGTTCAACAATCCGAATCGCCTATGAGAATGCATCGTTGCAAGCTATGTTATAATTCCAAGCATCGCGTGGTTAAGTATAATGCTGCACTCCGTACTTCCGATACCGTTCCTACGGAACATATCGCTTAACGTCATCGCTCTGCATTTTCGTTTTCCGTTCCTCGGAGGAACGACCGTATGAGGAATGTTTTTCCTGCCCGTAGTCATTACAAATAATATCGATGACAATAATTAATGGCAATAATAGAATAATTAAAAAGGAGCATATAATAATAAATACAAGAATATAATAATAAATATAAAATAATAAATAAACAAATCGAAGTGTCAAATAAAAATCCATAGAAAAAGGTTTAAGTATACTCACTTTGACAATAAATATTATTGGCGAAGATTAAAGGTATCAGAACGAATCCAATAATCATCTTGACGGTAATGATTTCTCCAAATGATTCCAAATGCGATGTGTTAAGAGTTTAATATTCTTCTTGTAAATTTTCAAAGATTAGAAATTGTCGTAAAGCAAGTGCAATAACTCGGAACGTCCTCCGAAAAATTCCGAGACGGAAACAAAACTGGCCGTCTTCGAACGAGATAAGCAAACCGGGAGTGGGGCGCATCGAACGCGAGCTTTTTCACAGAGCTCTATCGCAACTTTGGAGCCGTCTGGAAGAAGATCGGTTCTGTTCTTTGAGTTAGTCTCGCGACTAGACGCGTCTCTCTTCGACGAGCGTGACTCCCTCCCTCTCCTCCCTTCCTTCCTTCCTTTCTTTCTTTCTTTCTTTCTTTCTTTCTTTCTTCTTTCCTTCCTTCCTCTGCTTCTGTTTCTTCGGATAACGCACGGTGAATCGGAGCGTGTAGCACTTTCCACCGTGAATTTTATCGCGAGCCGTCCGGTACACCGTTCCGCGCTCTACCGGTCAACCAGTCAACGTTTTTTTTTTTCTTTTTTTCTTTTCAGCTTTTCTCAAAATCTTCGACTTATCTTTTCCTATTTCTCTTATAAAAATTCTCTCCTATTTTCCTTCTAATATTCCACCGCAATAATTTCTAACAATTCTCTTTCCACTAGATAATATCTCTTCCCTTCTCTAACAACTCAACTGTCAAACTTGAGAGTTGTTAATGATGGAGAAAAAAAAAAGTAAAAAAAGGAAAGAAGAGAGAATGAAAAAAAAACAAAAAAAAAAAAAAAAAAAAGATCAAAGATCTACTCAAACGTATATTCGAGTGAGAAAAAAAATCTTTCCCTTTTTTTCTTGCTAAATCGATCGTACTCAGAAAGAATAAAATCAAACGATAATAATATTCGTTTTGATAAATAATAATTCGCGACGTGCAAAGTACTAAAGTACGAGCGTCCGCAAATTCGCGATCCGCTTCTAACGGCGGCTCGCAAGCGAATACCGCTGAGAGCACGATACTCTTCCGAGTTCCGTGCCGGCATAGGTGCGCTCTTCCCCCTCCACGTTACACCAGCAGCCGAATCCTACTACCCCCACTACCGAGTACTACCCCACACGAGACACCATCAGTCGCCGCCAAGGCGAGCATCTTGAAAGGAGTGTAGTCATTCTCGACCCTCCATCGAGTTTCCTCTTCATGTTTCCTTTTTCGCTTTTATTCTTTTCATCCCCATGCACACGTACAAATGCACATTATTATTGAGCACTTCGAATGAGAAACTTAATAATACCGAATTTTTTCGAGATAAAAACTTTTCTTTTTCTTTTTTTTTTTTTTTTTTTTTTTCTTTAAATTATCTTCCGACAAATCATTGAACTTTTTCTATTCATCCTTCTGAAACAAATGAAAAATTATTACTACGAAAAAGTTTTCTAATCGTCTGTTTTTAAATATAATGCATTATTGTAGTTCATGAGAATTTTGGAATATGATTCAATGATGTTTATAAATAATCATGAAGCTATACGTATTATAGGACCGATCCATGAATGAATGAATGAATGAATGAATGAATGAATGAAAGAATGAATGAATCGAATGAATGAATGAACACTCGACGGCGCATGCGCGCCATACGAGATTCCATTCTCATTCCAATACCAGTTCCATTCCCATTCTTTTACCCTTTTACACAGCAGCATGTCTGGTGAATGCACAACGGGAATAGAATCCGTAAAAAGGTTCATTCTACGGACCATTGAGAGAAGGTTTTCTCAAACGTCGTGTCCGTTCACGTGATAGGTTTCAAAACGAAACCTCTCTAATTCGAAGACTTAAATCGAATTGTATTTTTCGAATGAGAAATTGGTTTGGTTATATTCTGTTTTTATCAAGTTCGATTCATATTCTAAAATTCCCACGGCAGTTAGTGTTAATAGTCATTCTTTCTCTTCTATAAGATTATAAAAGAGTAACTTAAAAAATGTGGTAAAAACGTGAAAGGCACGTGAATTGCAATTCTATTTGGATTTATCAAGATACAATCGCTTTTGGCAGAGGAATCTAACTCGAAGAGATTTCAATCTTTACAAAGCATCTATCCATATATTTCGTATATAAAAATATATTCAAAAACGCACCTCTTTGATATTCAACTAACGTAGACACAGGTACGACGCAAACGGGACTCCAAACTCGTTTAACTTGACAACTCACTGTTTTGTCAATGAAATAGTGTCGTGTTTTTCTTAGAAAAATGTCTTCCTCGCAGCAGGATACAGTGATTGCATTTTTTCGACCAGGTACATCAATGTTATCGCTTGGATCGATCTTTCTGCAAAGTAATCTTACTTTTTTTCTACGTCAAGAGATAAAACAAAAGAACATTAATGTTAATATTAAATTTAATAATTAAGATTGACATTGATTATATAATATCCAAAATAATATCGCAAGATAAACTTTTCCTTTCATTTTATTATTAAGAATTTTTGCCAATTTTGAATCCCGTTCGAAAGGATAAAAAAATTTTACTTACAATCTATATACATCACGTATGCATCTTGTTTGCGCGTCATCGAGTCTTGGTAATGACTTAAATCGCCTTAAAACAAACAACTTGATATCTTGATTTAAGAGGCTCGAACCCACCTCACGCAGGCATAGCACGCATCTGCTGTACGCCAAGCCCTTATCTGAATCGCTTCAACGCCCTCTGGCGCCCATTAAGTCCACAGGAATGAAATAATCAGCTCGAGCCAATTCGGGACCAATTATGCGCGTGCCGGAATGAGGTACCCTTACAAAGGGCTCCGAAGTTAAAGATTGATGTAGGTAGTAGGCCAAGACCCAATTCATGGATTCACGGGATCCACCTGGTCGTATTTTCTCATTACCGTTGTACCGTAGTAACGAAGGGTAGTCACGTGGTAAGCGCAGAACCATGTTTTTCCGATCGTTATTATAAAATATATCCTTTACAATAAATATCATCTTTATTTTCTTAAACGCATCTTCGTTAGATAGGCATAATAAATTTAGCGAAACATAATGAATTATAACAACGATGCCAAAATTATTTTGTCAAAATTCTCACGCCAAATAATTTTAAACGGACGAAATTTTAATCGAGCGGTTCTAAAAATTTTATAAGATCAATTATACGATCATATCTTTATGACCATTTTAATGCTAAAGTATATCCTATTAAATTTATATTCATTAATTAATAATATCACCGTTTCTCTCTCTCTCTCTCTCTCTCTCTCTCTCTCTCTCTCTCTCTCTCTCTTAATTGAGATGAAACTCGCAAAGAAACGTAACGATTAGCATATGACTGTTTTACTTGTTGTCGGTCCCACGTAAATTCTGTCGCGTAAACCGAGACTCGTAAGGTCACTTCACTGAATATACATCATTGTTAACAAAATATTATTCTGCGATTCCGCTGGTCGATTACGTAAGAGACAGAGAGAGAGAGAGAGAGAGAGAGAGACAGAGAGAGAGAGAGAGAGAGAGAGAAAGAGACGGAGAGAGAGAGAGAGAGGCAATTTAGTTGTTCTAGCGTCGTATTACGAATTTAAAGACGCAATATTATTTGTGACGACGAGACACGCATAGTTGTACTCTTTCCATGCTGTTACCCTGTTAAACGTGCGCGCACGTGTCCCTTGATATCTGCGCAACTATTCCGCGGGCTTGCAAGTTTTATGCTCGAGACAAACGTCATAACAACATTTCTCTTTACTTTGACATTGATCGTCGTCATCGCAAAGCATTGGTAAATCGTACCAATCGTAAGATCGCGGACAATGTGATCTTAATGGCGGACAATGTTTCATTTTCTTCTTTTTCTCCCACGAAGAATGAACTAAAGGATGCCAATGTGATTCTCCAAAATTAAACCAAAACCATGGTATTGAAAAAGATGGCCACATAGTATCCTTCCACATTTCACTTTTCCCATTGTGACAACAATAATATCGAAGATCGTGCGTTCTGCACCAATATCGACATGATTTCGTTTCACCAACGTAATAATAAGTGATGAGAAAAAATAAAACGATTTTAAGGCTTCCATCGTCGCTCCACATATTGTAAAAATTCTGAAACAATTGTGTAATCGATTAGATTTGTTGATTATAAATATTATTAATCGAAAAATGAACAAAAATAAAGATATTTCATCTTATCAATAATTCGAACAAAAAGAATATATATATATATATATATATATATATATATATATATATAATATAAAAATGTCAAAGAACTTACCTAAGATAGAACATGCGACACACTGTTTACACTTATGGTTACGCACGGCTTCTTATACCTGAGCAAAAGAAATTGCGTTATTATATCTTTGACTATAATTATAAACATAAGTGACGGTAAAAATGTATTGCCCATTATTTAATACTATGGCATACATATTCCTTCGTACGAATTTAAATATAGCACATCTGCAAAAGAGAGAAATTCTATGACAGGCAATATTTTTATATTGTTTCGTGAAATTACATGAGTGAAAGAAATTACATGAGTGACAGTAAATTATGTGGCACACATCACCGTTCGTTGTAATATTAAACAACGACCAAGGAAACTACGAACTATCGACAGCTTTATAAGTAATAAACATTTCATATTTAATGTTTCATAAAGTAGATATCTCTTATAAGATAATTATTGGTTGGTGTAACGGCCACATACTCCATTTTCTATCGTTCTTTTTTTTTGTTTTTTTTTTTTTTTTTGTGTTTTCAGTAATACTGACCGCGTTCTTCGTTCATGTTTTTAAAATTCTAATATTATGTTTTATTACACGTCGATATATGATATTTATATAATATTCTTGAAACATTACCTTATGATTAATTATTTATTAAAAACGAATCAATAAATATCTTTCTCTCGTAATATTTTTCTTTAAAATAATAAATTAGTTCTAAAATTCGAACATATTAATTTGCATACTCCATATTGATTTGTAGTTCTACGACGGAAGGATCGTGGCGCTGTAGGTAATGTACAATCGCGTATAAAAAAATAAACGTAACTGTACATTTATACACGTGCTTCTGTCCCGGCGTTATTATATTGTGCTTTATGAAAGAGGTTAAATTACAAAAATTATAAATAATATACAAAAGAAATTGTTGCCGAAAGATTTTGAATTTTTTATAGTCGGAAATTATTCTTGACAAATATTTAGATAGAAATTTTATTATGTTTTTATAATTTTATCAACATGGAAAATAAAGAACAATTTGATGTATTTTTGGGTGGAACACAATCATTACCATATGATGTTTCTATTATGAAATTAGCTGCTGCAAGAGCTGGCGAAATTGCAGCAATGACTCATGCCATAGGTAATTGATTATTTTAATAATTTTGATGGTATTATTTTATATGTGTGAATATTCTTTCTTTTTTTTTTTTTTTTTTTTTTTTTTTTAGAGAATCCTCAGCAATCAAAATTGGTCTTTCAAAAGCTTCCCATACATATGCGTAGACGAGTTATGTCACATAATGTCAAAAGATTGCCAAGAAGATTACGGGAAGCACATTTAAATCAAATGATTAAGTCCGGTTTACCACCAAAAAATAAAAGGCCTTCACGTAAATATCGCAGACGTCCATCCAATTTACTTCTAGAATACAATCGAAGACAACGAAAGAAAGCTTGGTTAGAAACTCATATATGGCATGCAAAACGATTTCATATGGTCGAACAATGGGGATATAGAATCGCTGATTTTGCGAATGACAAATGCTTTAAAGCAAATTATCGTGCCATTAGAAAACATTGTTTGATACAAGATCTTTCTTATTATGCTTGTATTGAAATAATTGGACCGGAAAATATTTTAAAAGAAACTTTGAGATCACATTGCAATCCAAATGAATTAACATTTGGTGCAAAGGTATACATTAATGGTACAAGAGAAGGTACATTAATGTTTTTCAAAAAAAATAGTTTTCCATCGTTTCCCATAGGGAATGTGCACTTTCTATGGAAATCTGATTGTTGTGATCAAAGAACCATTTGGATTTGGGTTCATCCAGCATTTTATGATGATATTTTATTTGATATTATGTCCAGTTTTAAATTTAATTCCTGTATTATTGAAGACGAAGGATCAACATCATTTAATCAATTACGAAATTCTTATAGCAATGAAAGTAATTGTCGATTGAATTTATTGAAAGGTACTTTGAATAGATTTAGACTCTGTGGTCCATTGACGTTAGACGTGTTAACGAATACATTTAAATTACCAAATATTAAACAAAATTTATCAACAATAATTGAATCAAAAATGGATTGTGATGATATTACAGAAGATAAAAAAGATTCTCCTGACATTAATGATACATGGTATAAAGATTATTATAGCGATCAAAAGAATTTCGAAACTTTTAAAATCCAAGAGAAATTGTGGCGGACATTACAATCATTAAATTCTCCTCATCAATTACCACGAAATATGGTCATGGGATTCACTGTTTTAGATCCACGTTTTTATTTACCTGAAAAAAGAACAAAACCACAGAAACAAGTTACAGATTCTGAAACAATAACTATGCCATTGGCAGATTCAAATGATAGTCCAATATGGGATAAAAATATGCGTCAGGAAGTTAGTAAATCATATCTATCCACTAGTATAATTAATAAATTAAGAAGCAACAATTTAGTTCCTGGTGTAAGCAATGATAATCATTTTAATGAAGATGTAATTGCAAAAATTCCTATACTCGTTATTCAAAAACCTGGTAATTGTAATACAGGTTTGTGTAAATTTCATAACAATATTTGTATATCAAATAATATTTGATAATATCAAGATTCATTATTACTATGAACTTTTATTAATAGGTTTAGCTTCTGGTATTGATATCATTATACCATCAGGATGGGCAATGGCATTCTGGCTTGGTTTCATATATCGTTGTACAAGGGTCGGAGCTCTGAGAGAAACAAAATCAATAGTATTTGAAACTGCTATTACAAATTCACCAGACATTAATGAACCCGATACACTTGCTTATAAAAGAGAAGCTCTTACTACAAAAGAATATTGGGAAGAAAAATATTTTCGATATCCACCTAATAGACGAGTTAATTTTATAAAACTGGGTATTTCTAGTCCTTTCTTTTGTGAATGGCATATTTTAATGAAGGAATGGTCAGGCATGAATGATTTTTATGTTTTGAGAAATCGAACTACATTGATACAATTACAAACAAATCTTTCTTCTTTTGAATTAAAGAAAAGCAAAAATAAACGTAAAATTCCTGCTTCTAAGATTACTTTAGATAATGCATTAAATAATGAAAATTGTTTAATACGCGTTAGAATATCTATTTTAAATAAGGGCAATCCAAAAATGTTTGCTATAATATGTGCACCAACAGATGAAGATTTAGAAAGATTGAACCATGATAAACGTTGGTCAGGACCAGTAGAAAAAACAAATAAAGATCCAAATGAAAGTCGGCGGAAAATGTTACGAAAGAATCATTTGTTATTGTTAAAACGATATAGAAGACAAAGAATACGTCATAAAAAAGCATTGGAAAAGACAATAAGTGATGCATTTGAAGAAAATGCAAACAAAGTAAATTACAACATTGAAATAAGAAATTTAAGGCAGAACTTATTGAAAAAAAGTCGTAAAGTAGTATTGGAACATTCATACAAAATGTCAAAACTTTATTTGCCAGATTGTAGAGAAGTACGAAATTCATGTAAAAGAGAAATAATGGGATATATAACACTAGGAAATTTTTCTTTTAACGAGGCTAAAGGCATTGGAATAGGTTATGTTACGATACAATCGGTGATTGCAATGATTGCCAGAGAAAGTAATATTGTTCTTATTAGGAATAATCGGTCAAGACAATATAGGGCAGCTCGTTTAGAAATATTATTTAATTAATTAATTATTAAATGAAATTTATTGAAATATTTTTATAGTAATAAAAATTTTCTCTTCCTTTTTTTTTAAATACAAGAAGGATTGTTATCTTATCATCCTTTTAAAAAAAATCTGATATTCCGCCATTGTATGAATCAACAAGTTATTTTTAAATAATATCAGTTTAAAGAATCTTGTATTCACGTAAATAATTTTTCCTCCTTCTTATCGCAAAAATATTGTGATATAAACTATTAAAAAAAAATTATCATTGTTAACTTTATTTACGTAACTCTGAACTACGACGTTATACCTGTACTTCGATAAACTGCATTTTGTAATCGATTTAGATACAACATGGAACGCATCGCTGTAGTACGTATATAAATATTCAAATATAATACATTCTACGTTTCTTACAAATTATTCTCCAAAATATATGGATTTATATATTTTAGGTGACCGGAGGAAATAAGGGCATTGGTTTAGCCATTGTCAAAGGGCTTTGTAAACAATTCAACGGTATTATTTATCTAACTGCCCGTGATACTCAGCGTGGTTTAAATGCTGTCAAAAAATTAGAAGAAGAAGGATTGAAAGTAAAATTTCATCAACTCGACATTACTGATGAAAACAGTATCAATACTTTTCGCGATTATTTACAAAAAACATATAATGGGCTTGATGTATTGATCAATAATGCAGCAATTGCTTTCAAGGTAAAAGTGATTTTTTTTTGAACTACTTCCTTTTTTCTTTTTTTTTTTTTATCTTTCTTTTCTAAACAGAATTTTACAATAAACATTGATACATATATATATATAGACAGATGCAACCGAACCTTTTGGTTATCAAGCAGAAGAAACTCTGAAGGTAAATTACTTCAGTTTGAGAAAAATATGTGAGAAACTTTATCCGCTACTTAGACCACATAGTCGCGTTGTACATTTGTCCAGTAGTTCTGGTCGTTTAATAAATATTTCTGGTGAATCATTAAAAGAAAAAATATCTAACCCAAATTTAACGGAAGAGGAATTGGATAACATTATGCATAAATTTGTTGAGTAAGTTAAGAATGGTTGATTCCATTTTTTAAAATTATATTTTAATAATGCTTTCTTACCACACACACACACACACATACATATATGTAATTAATATATCTTTTAGTGATGCGAAAAAGAATATTCATTTACAAAATGGTTGGTCCAATTCTGCTTATGTGGCCAGTAAAATAGGTGTTTCTGCTTTAGCTGTAATACATCAGGCTAAATTTAATAATGATCCACGAGAAGATATAGTAGTAAATGCTGTACATCCTGGTTATGTGGATACCGATATGACCAATCATAAAGGACCCCTTACACCCGATGAAGGTGCAGTAGCACCAATTTATTGTGCATTGTTACCAAATAATACTGAAATAAAGGGAAAATATATCTGGTATGACAAAACTCTATCAGAATGGAAATAAAATACTTTAACATATAATACTACATAATTGCATTGTCATTTCAATGCAAAAAAACATAATTATATATAAATGATAAAATATACATGAACCTTTATGCATTGTTACAAATATAATACTTATATTTTTCATGAGATATTGTATTATCAAGTAATCCATTGTAAAAAAAAAAAAAAGAAAAATAAGAATAAAGAATGATGTTTAATAAATGCATACTTCTTTGAATAAATTTATACTTGTAAAAATAACATTTTTAAATATCTCTTTTAAACCTGCTTTTGTACATGTAAAGACAATATATATGGAGAGAACTTAAAAATATGCAATAACCATGTGTTTATATTTTTAAATTAATTGATATCTTTAATATAGTTTGTATAAAATGAATCAATGAAATAATAAGATATTTCAAAAGAAAAACATGTCATCTTGTTTGAACTGCTGCTTCTTTACGGGCCGCATCTTGCAAAAGCTGTGTATCCACTTCATCTCCAGGAAGTTGTACGTATCGTACTACTGATCCACGAATAAAGCAGTTCTTTACTGATAGCTGAAATGTAACACATTGTTACAATAAATATGATCATTAAAAAAAAAACAAAATTAAAAAATAAAGATGAATATTATCATTTAAAAACAATTGAAATGAAATATCATTAATTAATATTACATACCATATGAGGATATTTATCTGGATCTGTTACACTTATATCGGTCAATTTTATATTAAGATATTGGTCCACAGAATGTAAAGTACCGCAAATGCTGCAAATGTATATCTACGTTGTATATTGTTGTTCTTGTTGTTGTTATTAGACAAAAAGAAAAATTGGAATAAACATTACCTGAGATCATTTTTTAATTCCACGACTACATCTTTTCCAATTAAGGATTTGAAAAATGAGTAGAACAACTAAAAGATATTTATTATATATATATTATTTTATATATTATAATATTTGGTTTTTTTTATGTGTTCTCAAATATTTATAAATTTAAATTCGAACTTACCATTTTTATATGGAATTAATAACGTCAAATATAGATAATTTTATTTGTCTTAATCGTTTGGATTCTATTTATCGTTGTTTATAAGAAAAAATCAATAAATTAGAATGAAGTCATTGTCATGACGTCTCAAGATAAGGTTAGATTAATGATGCCGGTATAATATTCGTCTGCACTCTCATCAGGGCCGCCAAACTTTACGGAAAACGCGCGCTAACTTTCTTAAATTAGTTTACTATTAAACTGTACAGATAGAGCTCTTTTAATCATCCACATCGACATATGATAAGATGTCTATGTAATAATTTTAATTTCAGATACCTTTTTCTGATTTATTCGATATTAACATTTTCATATTTTATTAAAAATAAATAAACGATCAATTATATCATTTGTTATAATTTGTAAAATTATATTATTTTGTAAATTAAATATAAGGGATATATGTATTATATGATTAATATCTTATAACAGTGAATAAAGTAAATAAAAATTTGAAATATTTTCTTTAACAATTGGGAAGGCGTAGTAAAATATTAGTACATCATGCAATCGCCAGAGGTGCTACATGACACTATTATTCAATTTTTACGAGTTCCAACGTTTCGATTAGGCGTCTTCGTGTTGTAGGCATAAAATGGTTAACGTAGAGGAAAAAAATATAAAGAAGTAATTTTATCAATATTTATTTGACGATATTACTTTGATTGGCTGAGTGATATACGTCGAAAGAAAACGGTAAGAGTGTTACTGAAAATTAAAATTTTGTCAATATTATATAGTTTATACAGAAATAGTTTTCCTCGTGTTTTAATACTTTCATCAGAAAACTAATCATGACAACAATTCAATATTATCATATGAATTTTTTGTTTTTTTTTTTTTTTTTTTTTTTTTTTTTTACAATAACAAAGTTATCGAAGTATTGTTATGTATATGGTTGAAATATTAATACTACAATAACCATGTGAAGATATTGTATATCATTTTAAACTTATCTTATTATCATAGAATGAATATTATCTTTGACAAAATGATGATTTATATGTAAAAAAAATGTTCTTATAATTGTATGAGCAACGTGTAAAAATTGCATGCACATAGATTATTTTTGTCGCTAATGTTATACGCTACACTTGTGATACATACTAAGTTTTCCTTTTGGTCAATTTTATATTCCATATATTACATTCCATATTTGTGATACATATATCATATTAAAGTATGAAATTTTTTAATCTTTTTTATTATCAATTACAACACTAACATTAATTTATATTTTTCTTAAATATTTAAGAATAATAAATTAATTAGATACCTCATAAAAGTGTAATCATAGAAATTGAGCAATGTCATTGATTGATAAAATAACTGATAGATTTAATAAAAGAATTGATAAAATTAATAATATTATCATTATTAATTTTATTATTACTGTTTTGATAATATAAAATATATATATGAAAAAGTACCTTTCATTTCATACAATTAAACATATTTGAAATATACATGATATAATGAATAAGAAAAGATGAATTATAGAAAAATGAACTACATTATGGATGAATAATAAATAAATGCTATAAAAAAGCTAATCAGTGAGCTGTATGTATAATGTAGACGATTATTACATAACAAAGATAATCATATGACGTAGGTTTTTTCTTTTTAAATAAGATAATGTAAAATTACTTTTAATTGTAATGGGAAACTACATACTTAAAAACATTGAAGATAAGTTTAACAAATATTAACTGATAATAAAATAGTTTCCTCAAGGTAAAAACATATATATACATGGAGTGTTGACAAAATTGTAGTTAATCAAGCATTTGAGCGGAAGAAAAAGTAGTCTTACTAAAGTAACTATTTCATGTGCTTGTTTCGCAATATCTCATCGACGTCATTTTATATATATATATATATATCAAAGAAATTTAGTAAGTATATATATTTATTAATTGTAATAGAGTTTGTATCTTATCTTTCTCGGTTGAACAGTTACGTGAATCATAGCTGTTTATCTATTTTAGGGGGGCAATTAATTCATATGAATCGATGATTATTTCTTTATTATTTCTACGAATGTGTTTATAATATTGTTCGAGGGTTTAATGTATGACGTGCACGTTTTTTGAGAGCAACTACAGATAAAATCTATCTACGTATATAACGTCACATGTTTTTGCGCGCGCTTTGATTTTAAATTAATTTCTTACAAAGAAATTTCTTTAAGGTTTGGCCAAAAATGCAAATGAATTTGTATTAATGACTAATGGATCTTAATGAGATTGCAAATATTTCCTCAAATAAAAATTCTTTCAATTTATATTAATATGATAAATATACCACAATTTAAATTTATAAGGGATTGTCGGAAGTAAATGAAAAATTTATATGTGTGATAATTTTCAAAATTTATTAATTTATTCAATAAATTTTTAATCTTTTTAAAAATTTATTTTCTTTTATACATATATCTCAAAAATATATCGAACATAGAAGAGAAATTCATTTGTATATTCGTCATATCTGGCACATAGTTAGCTGCTTTCTTTTACTAAAGAATTATTTAACGTTACTTGAAATTACAATCACGTAATATAACGTTGAATAACGACGATTCGATTGAGAAAGAATAAACTATTATAATAACGATTAGAATGATAAAGATGCATGGCTCGAAGCGTGGAGTAACCTTCCTTGTATTTCAAATAGTTCCGGGAAAAGTCAGCTTACTTCGATAAAGGTGTACCCAAAATAAAAAGAAAGAGAGAGAGAGAGAGAGGAAGAGGGGGAAAGACAGACAGATAGATAGAGAGAGAGAGAGAGAGAGAGAGAGAGAGAGAGAGAGAGAGAGACAAGAAATGAAAGAAAGAAAGAGATAAAAAAAGATTCTACTCAAATTTTATCGTGGTCATCAGTCTCGTTCAAACGTATAGACATTTTGAAAGTTTCCTTTTCAAACGATCTAATGTATATCGCCATTCTAACTATATATTCGTCGTCAACATAAGTCACATATTTCGTTTTCCCCCTTTCGTATTGATTTTTCTTTAGTCTCTTTCATCATTTATGACTCATACATTTAAATAAAATCAACATTCTATATATTATCATTAAGAAAATTCTATTTCATAAATTATTAACGATATAATCTATCGATTTTGTCGATATAGTTTCTTTCATAATAACGATGTTGTATTTTGAAATATACCAATGTCATATTTTTTCGTAACTCTAATTTTAGTTTTAGAAATTTTTCTAGTTTTCTAATTAGAGTTTTTTTTTTTTTTTTTTTTTTTCTAGTTTCAGAAAATTAAGTATGATACCTATTTTGATTGTAAATATAATTCAATTATATTTTTCTTCATAAAATATATATCTTATCTCAAAGAAGATAAAAATGTAATAGACATATTGATATGTATACTACGCATTGGATAACCCTGAAAGAAAAAAATAATTGAATCTAATCATAAAATTCATTTGAAACTTTAAATTGGGTTATTTGATTTGTTAACGAGAAGTCATATCAACTTTATTTATTAACTTACACGTAATTATTATCAAGAAAATGATGAATTATTGGTTAACCCTCCGTAATGTCATATTAATCTGACGTCATACATTTATATGAATAAATATATAGTTACATATAATAGATATTATACGTATACAGAATGGATTTATTGTTCCTAAATAATTTTAAAAATCGACTTTTCGAGACTTCTTTCTTTTCCTTTTCCTCAGATTATGATAAACTTAATAATATAATTGTACAAGTTTAGCTTGTAGTTTTGCAATCTGGAAAAAAAAAAAAAAAAAGAAAAATTAGCTTAAAAAGTCTTGAAAAAAGAGTAATTAAAGTATTTAATTATACCAATATTAATGATTCTATTATAACTTTCGAATGAGTGAATTTTTTCTTTCTTTTTTTTTTTCTTTTTTCTTTTTTTATTTTATTTTTTCCTTTTTTTTTTTTTTCGACAGAACAAAATTATTGAATAATAGGGGAAGGTTAACGTATAATTTATTTTATACGTTTGATAGTGTCTTCTTCGATCATATGGTTTTTCGAAAAGATAAATGTTCGTCTATTCCGCAGTAAGTGTTTAATCAGTATAAATTTTCATGATTACGTAATCTTCGATTATGGATTTCGTTACTTTTATCGTTCTTTTCTTCTCTTTCATCGTTTCTCTTACCATCCAGATCTTTGCTTTCCATACAAAAGCACGGAAACCACGTACGTAAGCGTTTAGGATAAACATTTCGGATGAATTTAGAATATCTTAGAACGACGACAAAGCTCTTATTTTGGTTTTCTCGAAAAGATAGGACGGAGAGAACGAAGGAGTTATTTTGAAATATTCTCTGTGTTTGGGAAATAGTTACGTCCGTTTCTAATCTTCTTTAGACCGTGAACTTGATTTAAGAGAGAGAAAGCGCGAGAAAAACTTTCGGATGTATTTCTAAGACATACACACAGACACACACACACAGAGACGCGCGCGCGCGCGCGCGATCTATTATATATCTTAGAAAGAGAAATTTCTTTTTATTTGCTATGAAATATTTTTGACGAAATTGAATAGGGCATAATTAAATTTTTTACGTCTAACGTTTTGTGTCGTTGATTATGAATCAAACAATAATTTTCACGAAGAATAAACACAAAGAGAAAGGATATTATATGATGGCCTTCACATACATTTTTTTTTTTTTTTTTTTTCCTTTTGGATCATTAGCAAATAAAAAAATCATAGTAAACTATCGCTTAACTACATTCTTCCTTTTTCTTTTTCTTTTTTTCTTTTTTTTTTTCTTTTTTTTTTCTTTTTTTTCCCCTTTCTTTCTTAATGGCAAACGCGTCCTGTTAGTTGCATAAGTTTCATTTTCACTATTAGCTCTAACGAGATAGTATAGTAACATACTTATCAATTGCATTTACTATCGATTAGGAAATTTTATACATGTTTGATAATTAAAATATATAAACACAAATTCACTTTTCACTCGTTGTACAATTATAACATCTATGCTTGATTATATTAACAAAAGAAAAAAAGGGGGAAAAAAAATGAAAAAGAAAAACAAATAACAAGACTATTTTCAAAAATGTGTCATTACTGAAAGTTTTCCCATAAAATTTGTTTTTAAATTTATTCATCTGTGTTAATTAATTCACGATAAGAAAAAAGGTATTTAATCTTGTTATTGACAAGAAAAATGACTCCTTCATGTTTTCTTATTTTAATTTTACTTATTTTGTTTTTTTTGTTTCTTTGTTGCCGATAATGCAATATCGGATCTATATTAAAAGACCAACCCCAACTAAAATAATAAGTTTGAAATTCAAAATTAAGTAATAATATATAAAAATAAATGTATAATTTAAATATATATTTTTTCAATAAACATTAACCTTCTTTTTTTTTTTTTTTTTTTTTTTTTTTTCGATAAGTTAATAGTTATATCTGGTAAATTATATTTAATGTATATAATTATATAGATATAATATATTTACAAAATTTCTATTCTATTCATTTCACAATGTTATTTTAAATGACTTATCAATATACTTTGATGGCCAACGGTTAAGAATTATTTCAAACATTTAAATTTTGTTAATATAATAATAAAGCCAGAAATAGAAAAAACATAAACGATTGATTTAATTATCGTATGAATTTCACTGTAAAAAAAAAAATGTAAATAAATACTGGCAACAACTTTCATGTATATCCCCGAAAATCAAACGTTCCGTTTGGTTTTTGTATTTTAAATGGTGGGGAGAATCAGAAAGAGAAGAAAAGAGAATCAATGAAGGAGACCTCGATGCGATGGGCAGTATAAGTTCATTTCTGTTCGTTGGCTCGAGTGCAGACGTTGTCCGTTGATCGTCGTCTTCGTCTTCGTCTTCGTCTTCGTCTTCGTCTTCGTCTTCGTCTTCGTCCACGTCTTTGTCTTTGTGCCTTTTAATTTGTCGCGTTATAGATCATCCTCGCCATCGTCGTCGTCCTCGTCGTTGTTGTTTGCGACAGCGTTTCTTACGAATTCACGTTCATTCGAAAAAGACTTTCGGTTCTCTTCGACCGTGTAGTGTCGTCTTACGGTTTCACCTTGCCACTTTCTATCCGATTGCGTTTGTTAGTTCTACCTCTTACTCCCTTCTTTCCCCTCGAGATCGCTTCTCTGTCACTTTCGACGAAAGTAAGAATTTGACGAGGAGTCTACGAGAGTTTTCCGGCACGTGAGTTTTCGCGCGCTCTTTGACATCCATCGTTTAACGGGATTTTACGTAAAAATCATCGTGAATTTTTTTTATTTTTCATTCGAAAAAGATATAAAAGAAAGAGAAGAGAGAAAGACAAAAAAGAAGACATAAAAATCAAGGTTTCTGTTAGTGTTCTTGAGAGGTGGACGTCTTGTCATCTTTGTCAGCAGTAAAGTGGACGAAACTGGTTAGTATGAACGTATCATATAGAGGAAGAGAGAAAACGAGAGAAATATATATATATATATTTCTCTTCTAAGAGCCAACTTTGAGCTTCTACGAAACAGTTTATTTTTTGAAAAGTTATCTTAAAACATATATATATATATATTGAAGGGAATTAAATCAAAATTTTCGTGCTATTATTTCTTATATACATATATGTATCTATCTATATATATGTATGTATGTATGTATGTATGTATGTGTGTGTGTGTGTGTATGTATCCATATATATAAAAAGTATTGTCAAAAGCATGATAATTGCGACGTTGGATAGTGATTTTACCTCCAAAAATGAATTTTGACAAAAGAATAACATTTGTTTGTTGAACATTTCATTTCCAAGAACGATGAATTTGATTATATCATTATTGTTGTTGTATTTCCGCAATTACGTATTAATATATTTTATACGTATTCTTATAATAATCCTATTAAAAAATCGTCGAAAAAGAAGGGGGAAAAAGAAAAAAAGAAAAAAAAAACCAGAAAAATAGAAAGCAACATGATTAAGAACTAATAATTAATATACGTGTACCCGACTAATCTTCAAACTTATTTTTCTCGAAAACGAAGTTTTAAATGAAAAAAAAATATTATTCTTTTTTCCTCTCTCTTTCTTTCTTTTTTTTTTCTGCTTTTTTGCTTTTTTGAACTATCTCTCCATGTAAAATCATCAATCGGTCGCTTGTATCATGATTTACATGACACTCTGTATATGCATCTCATCATAGAAAAGTCGAGAGCTTTTTTCTCCTCTCCCTTTTTTTTTTCTTTTTTTTTTCTTTGATCCGCATATGAGTAATGTTTTTATTAGAAAATAATTATTTTCTTTTATCAGATCTGTTTATAAGAAGAAAATTGATGAAAATAAACGTCGTTTGTTCGCGAGGTCATGCATAAAAGTGGAACACACGATCGAAAGTCTGTTTTTATTATATTTCTATGATCCGTTCAAGTTCAAAAAATCTCTTCGGCTAAAAAAACGA
Organism: Vespa velutina; assembly: GCF_912470025.1. NCBI lineage: Eukaryota > Metazoa > Arthropoda > Insecta > Hymenoptera > Vespidae > Vespa > Vespa velutina. The sequence goes on from NC_062189.1 coordinate 18,177,329, forward strand.
TCTCATTCTCTCCCGACTTGTTCTCGTAAGCGTTCGAAGGAGAAACGTTAGATGGAAAAGTGTGTATAAAAGGAAAAAAGATAAAGTGTGAGAGTGAACGAGAGAGAGAGAGAGAGGGGGGGGGAGGGTAAGAGTGAGAGTGAGTCCGACATTCAATTGCAGGCATTGCAACATTTGCATTTGTGTAAAAGGTGAATGTCAAAGAAAGTGTTTGTAAAAATATATTATTTTTATATATATATATATATATATATATTACATATATGATATATATATAAGAAAACGTAATAATTCTCGAAAATAATTTGTATACGTATAAGAGATGCATGCGGTTTTGCGGTTTAACGCAATTACGCCAGATGCTGTGTAATTTTCTTTTTTAATATTATTGCTTTCATTGAATTACGCGTTTTTGAGGGTTAAAAAATTAAATTGCTCTTTTTATTTCCTTATTTTTTTGTTTTCTTTTTTTAATATTCATTTAAACATAATTGTTCGTAAATATAGTATCATGCAAATATACATACATATATATATATATATATATATATATATATATATATATATATATATATATATATATATTCATTATTAAAATAGATATAAAATTTAATAGTAATAAGATTTCTATGCCAATTTCTACGTTTATAGCTAAATTCTATGTTTTATAATTTATTCTTATTTATTTGTAAACAGTCAAAAGACACGTAATATTTTATATTTATAAATTTCGAAATAGTTGTTTCAACTTAATTAGTAAATTTTTGAATTAAATTTGTTATAACAAATATTATTAAATATTCATCATTAACACGTTCCGTGCCAAGCCATTTGAAGATCAAGTTTAACGTGTACCACCGGTGGTACACATGGCACGGAACGTGTTAATCATGAGAAAAAGATAATTAATTAATTAGTTATGTACAAAGTCTTATCTTAAGAGTTATTTTATTAACTATTCGAAAGTCACCGATCTCAACAGACGTGTATTTCTTTTTCTTTTTTTCTAGTTATACGTAAGAAAATAATGAATGATAAAATTCTAGATCGATACTATACTTGTGCGATTTTTTTTTTTTTTTTTTAATATTACTTTTTTCTCTTTTCCTTTTATTTTTGTGAATAATTGAAAAGAAAAATTAGTAAAATATTTATAATTATTCATTATGTTATAAAACAGGTTATTAATAATGCATTCATTAAAGATAAATAATTTCTTTTGGTAATCAATGTCATTTGATTTCCATTCATTAATCGATGTCAATTAGAAAATTTTATCATTTTTTACTCTATTCTTTTTTTTTATTTCGTATATTATATTAAGAAAATTAGATTAAGAAAACATTCTCTTAAAAAACTTGCATGTCCTGATTTTATTTTTTCCTTTTCTGTTTCAGTTTATTATGCATAATTTTCAAATATTTTTTCGCTTATTGCTCATTTATTATTCATAAGATTTATTATTCATAAAATTTATTATTCATAAAATAAAACAATCCATTCGTAAATGCAATATTACATAATGTAATAGATCACAATAATATATCAATATTAATTTTATTCTCGACATTCCATTTTTATTTTTTAATTATATTTGTTTTTACATTGTATCCACCTTTTATTTCTTTACTCTTTTTTCTTTTCTTACTCGAGAATTGACGTAATTTTTCTATTTTTTTCTGTTTTTTGTTTCGAGTAAAATGCTTTCAAATGCTTAATCTTGATACTGAAAATATATTTTATAGATTTGGATATTGGAAGGAAAAAAGAAAAAGAAAATTGGACAAAATGTTAGCAAAACTCTTTGAGGTACATGGCAGGTTTTGTGCTAGTCATCCATTAGAGGTGATTGTAACAACATTGACTCTAACAGCTTGTATGTTGAACATGGATACTGGAAATGGACAAACTCACGATGCTGATGTTCTACCAGTAACAGTAAATTGTCGGCATGGTCGATGTAACCCTGACGTAAGTAAATAGTATTACAAAAATTAATAGTTATATATATATATATATATATATATATATATATATATATATATATATATACTATATATATATATTTTTTTTTTTCAATAAAATGTATTTTTGATCGATTAGGATTTGAACGCTGTGGAAATTATAGTAATGACTATAATAAGATGTCTCGCAATCCTTTTTACATATCATCAATTTCGAAATCTTCAGAAACTCGGTTCAAAATATATATTAGGTAAATAAATTTATAATGATAATTCGATATTATTTATAAAATTTCACTTTTATGCATATTAAAGATTAAATGTAAACGACAATTTTTATAACAAAAATCTTTTTTTATAATATTCCATTTGAATAAATAAATATAGATATTAAGATTTTATTAATTATTTTTTTATGTGCAGGTATCGCTGGCTTATTTATAATTTTTTCAAGCGTAATATTTACATCTAGTGTCGTAAATTTTGGTCGTAGCATCTTCGATCTAAAGTAAGTTCTTTATATCATAAAATTAAATACATTATTGTAATAAACAAATCGTTTAGATTTATTTTATTTTATTTTATTTTATTTTATTTTATTTTATTTTTTTTTTTTCTTTTTTTGACATCACAATTCTCTAAATTGTTATACCTCATATATTTTATATATCAAGTATTTCGTAATGATGGGAATAAGAAAATATATTTCAGTTAAGGTAGTCGACTTAATTCTTTATGCAAAAATTTGTTTATTTATAGGGATGCACTCTTCTTTTTCTTATTATTGATTGATCTTTCGAAAGCTGCTATATTAGCACAGTTCGCATTAAGTTCAAGAAATCAAGAAGAAGTACGCACTAATATTGCACGCGGTATGTCTCTTTTGGGTCCAACCATAACATTGGATACTCTAGTCGAAACACTTCTCATTGGAATAGGCTCTTTATCAGGGTTTAAACGATTAGAGACGCTCTGCAGTTTTGCATGTCTTGGTGCAATTGTGAATTACGTTGTGTTCTTGACATTCTATCCCGCGTGCTTATCACTCATTCTCGAGGTAATTATTTGAATAAAAAAAAACAAAAAACTCTTGATCATTATAATATTTATGTCAAGCGCGTATTTAACATTTCACATTTGCTGCAGCTTTCTCGAGGAAGTCACACTATGGGTCCATTAACTGCAGATAAGATTTTTATGATGTATTCTATAAACGAAGAGGAACAAAAACCAAATCCTGTAGTAGAACGTGTTAAATTAATTATGATTGCTGGTTTATTCGTGGTTCATGCAAACAGGTATTTTAACAATAAATTTTCTTCTAACTTGAAAATAATCTATCTTTCATACATCGCAATCTTTCAGAATATAACACAGTAAGCTCTCTATAAAATTCTAAGAAAGGAAAAAAGTTATCGCGGCCATCTCTAACCTTTGCTACACACATTTCTACGTTTGCAATTGTGTAGCAGTATTTATTCTTAAATTTAACGGGTCAGGTTCACATTGTGACACTGACATAGGTATACATCTAGTTCATATTCAATGAATGGTTTAACGTCATTGTGAAATATGATATATTTCGAACATTTCTACATATTTCGCGGGATTTTACAATCTAGTGTGAATAACTATATATATATACATATATATATATACATATATATATATATATATATATATATATATATAAAAGTTAAAATATATATATAAATATATATATATATATATATATATATATATATATATATATATATATATTTATTTATTTTAACTCTTTAAGTTTAAACTTCCGTATTCTATACACAAGATTTTTTTACAGTCAGTTTTACAAATATTTACAGATTTCAATACAAAAATACGCCGTAGATCTTATGATTTTCTTCTTTTTTAAAAAAAGAAAAAATGATAAAAATAACATCAGATAAAAGTCATATCGAAAAATAATATATATAAATATAATGTCGATCCATAGTAAGTTTAAATATTACATGAGAAATGTATTGGCATTCTATACAGAGTAAAATGAGAGTTTAAAAATAAATATCACATAGTTCTAGTATCTTTTGTCACGTTACTATCGTCTCTTTAAGTCTACTTCAGTTTAAGAAAAAACGTTGATGGAAGAACATCCTATATATAAACAAAGTATCTTATAGTGAACATCCAATTTATAATTGAATATACTAATGTAGTATTTAAATGTAGATATCTATATTTTTCATTGTTATATTTGTATTCTATATTTCATCATTCTTTGGTTGCAGCCGTTGGCCATTTAAAAGTAGTGGAAGTGAGCATACAGTGGAAGGTGCAATTCCAACCAACTCACATATTGTAGTAAACGCATATAACGAAACAGATAAACATTCAGAGATTAAAGAATATTTAATGAATTGGTTATCAGTTAGTGCGGAAAATATAGTTATATTAATTCTACTTTTGGCATTGGCCATTAAATTCATTTTCTTTGAAGATAAAGGAGACATAGCAAAACAATTGAGATTCCAAGAAGATAATACAGAGAACACAATAGAATCAGAAACTATTACTACAGAAAAGATGGATGTTTCATTAAGGCGACGGTTCGAAGGTACAATGTCTATTCAACGATCAGTCTTTCCATTATCCGAAATAAATAATGATTGGATAGAAGTAATAAACGAGCACAACGTAGAACTTGTTGATAAAGAAATACAAACTGATGAAAAAATGAATTCTACGGATACATCAAGTAATAAAGATTCATCACACCAGCATATTGAACCAAGAAATTTAGAAGAGTGTCTTGAAATTTATCGATCTGAAGTAAGTAAAATGTAAAATAAGTAAAATTTCTTTGTTAATTATTAATAAATATTATTGTAAAACGATATTCCTTATTTATTTCTAGCTTGGAACAAACGCACTAACGGATACAGAAATCATTAATTTAGTACAAAATAAATATATACCTGCATATCAATTGGAAAAAGCTGTTGGAGATATGGAAAGGAGTGTCGGTATCAGACGACTCTTATTAAGCACTACTGGAAATTTTACTGATGATTTATTGGAAATACCATATAAAAATTATGACTACTCAAAAGTACTAGGATCCTGTTGTGAAAATGTTATTGGTTATGTACCAGTACCTGTTGGCATTGCCGGACCTTTATTAATCGATGGAGAATATTTTCACGTTCCTATGGCTACGACCGAAGGTTGTTTAGTGGCATCTACTAATCGTGGTAGTAGAGCATTATTAAAATGCGGAGTAACAAGCCGTCTATTAGCAGATGGTATGACAAGAGGACCGGTTGTTCGGTTTCCGAACATCGTCAGAGCAAGCGAAGCCATGTCATGGATGCAAACTCAAGAAAACTTTCAAAAAATGAAAGTTAGTTTTGATCAAACTAGCAGATTTGCTAGATTGATTAAAATCCATGTACGAAATGCAGGAAGACATTTATTTATTCGCTTCGTAGCCAAAACAGGCGATGCTATGGGAATGAACATGCTTTCAAAGGGAACAGAAAAATCTCTACAGACAGTGCAATCATATTTCCCTGATATGGAAGTTTTATCTCTCAGTGGTAATTTCTGTACAGACAAAAAATCAGCCGCTGTAAATTGGATTGAAGGTAGAGGTAAAAGTGTAGTTTGTGAAGCAGTGGTGCCATCAGAAATAGTGACAAATGTACTAAAGACATCTGTTCATGCATTAGTGGATGTCAATATAAGCAAAAATTTGATAGGATCAGCAATAGCGGGTAGCATAGGAGGATTTAATGCTCATGCCGCGAATATAGTGACTGCCATTTTTATAGCTACTGGACAAGATCCTGCACAAAATGTGACCAGTAGCAATTGTATGACACTGATGGAACCATGGGGACCAGATGGTACAGATTTATATGTCTCTTGCACAATGCCAAGTATTGAAATAGGCACCGTGGGAGGTGGAACAGGACTTCCAGCACAAAGTGCGTGTTTAGCTATGTTAGGTGTGAAAGGAGCAAATATAGAACAACCTGGTGAAAATGCCAGTAGACTAGCAAGAATAGTTTGTGCTACAGTGCTTGCAGGAGAATTATCTCTATTGGCTGCTCTAACAGCTGGACATTTAGTCAAAAGTCATCTTAGGCATAACAGGTATGTTATTTAAATTTCTTGATAATATTTGCTATACTATAATCTAAGAAATAATATTGATTTCAGATCATCGACAACAGTAAGTAATCCAATGAGCATTGTGCAAAGTACTAAAGAAGAAAAACTATCAGTACCAAGTATATCACTACCTTTACCAAAACAGTGTTCAGAATATTAAAGTAAGTTTTAGCATTATTTATGGTATACCTTTTAATGTGATTATGAAGAAAAAAAGGTAATACTGTATGAACTCTCACATTATTTTTTGTCTCCCAAAGAAATACAATGTTAAAATATAGATATTTCTTCCTATAAAAGATGAACATGACAATAGAACATCAAAAAACTTTTTTTAGAGAAAAATAAGCCTAAAGATAAAAGCAAATACGCTAATGTACATAAAATGTTTACTTAAAGTATAATTATTTTCTGTTGTTTAGTATCGTATTATTTTATGTCTAGATTTTTATTATGATCTGTGAAATTTATGAATATAAAATAATATTATATTATATTCATAAATTCACATGTACAAATGTATATGAAAAATTCATATTTTATTCTTTTTTATCACAATCAGAATATAGACATAAATAATTTATATATAGAAATTCCTATTTTAAAGATATTAGTGCAATATTTTTAAGTAAATGGTATTTCGTCTTAATTTTATCAAATAAAGACTGCACTGTGTAATAGGTCGAATATAATTATACTTTTAATATATGTTATTAAACAGATTTACTGTAACTAAATGCTGTGTTATATTAACAAACAAACGGTTTAATTATTATGTACATTATGTATAGTATGTTAATAATTATGTGCGAAATAAAAAATGTAAAAATCTACACTACTATATAAAAATAATAATGTTTCTAAATATATTTTGAGATTTTAATGTTTTCATTTACTTATGTTTGTAATTTCCTCGTTTCAGGACAAATGATATTAGAACTAATTTTTTTTTTTTATATAAAAATGTATGATACCATTGATATTTTTGGTTTCTTTTTCATATTTCTTAATGCGATATGAATAATAATATAATAATGACCTAATAATAAAAGCATAAGTAATACATTACATTTTTTCATATATTTCGTCATATCCACATGACAAACATGTATGGGAATACGTATCATCAGTCTCATTATAAGTTTCCTCTCCAAATTCATGAACGTGATTGGCCTTTGTCGTTTTATTGTAGAGAGAACTTCTTACTTGCATTCTCAGTCTTTTAATCTACATTAAATAAACGTTAATATAATATTACTATTTATATTTCACTTAAATTAAAATAAATTTGCAAAAAAAATTATTACAATAGAATTACCTTTTTATTAAAATGTTTTATTTTCGTTTCCTCTTTCTTCAAATCACGCTTTTCTTTTTCTTCTAACAATTTCTCTTCTGAGCCCCAAACTTCTAAAGCTCTTTGTTCTATTTGTAAATGTAAGTATAACTTCATTTCACCCCAACGTGGATTATGAGGATTTTTTCTAACGATATACTTTAATGCTGGCTCTCTTTTATCAAAATCATAATCTCTTAACAAATATTCTTGTTTAGCTTCTGATTTGGTGATCAAAGAATGTTTGTCTTCACTATCCCTAAAAAAAAAAAAAGATTAAAATATTTATAATAATAACAATACATCTTTTATTTCAATATTGATTTATATTACATACCTGCATGCATCACATACTTCCAAATTAAAAGTCTGAAGAAGATAAGAATCTTTAAATTCTTTATTACAATCATTGCAATGAGGTAATGAACTGATAAAGGGTGCAGGTTCTGTTACGATGTTTATCTAATAAAAAAAAAAAAAAAGATATTTCCAATGTATTTTTAAATCGGATTAATTGTAAAAAAAAAAAAAAAAAAAATAGAAGATCCTGAACAAAATAGAAATATTTATAGATCATTATTAATTTATAAATTGTTTACCATTTGTTGTTCCAATTCGTCATTTTCTTCTATAAGAAATCCACCTCCGCTATCAACAACACGTTTTCCTTGAACCTTTATTGCTCTACCCTTGGAAGATTCATCATTTTCACTTTACAAAGACAAAATAACAACAAAGTAAGTAAAGGTCACATTTAATAAACACAGATAATGTAGAAAAAAAATATTAGTTCAAATTTAAATAAAATGAAACACCAATTGTAAAGATTAATTAACCATTATTTGATTCTATTAATTTATATTTATAATATAAAATTAATTATAATTATTAAGTTAAATTAAATTAATATTAATTATTAAACGCATACCCTTTTGCATATGGATGAGCTACAAGTTTAGAATTTTTTAACAATAATGCCTTCTGTCTGTTTCTTTCAGCTCTATCCTTAAGTTCCTGTTTCATTTGGGATGATACATCTTCACTTTCAATGGAATTACTTTTATTATTTGCATTTTCAATCGACATTTTATTGCATTAAAAATTCTTCAAAAATAAACGGCTTATTAAATGTTAATATACTGTTCGTATATACTAATCCGTCCTAATGGCCTAAGATTAATACACTGAACGAATTACATAGAACGCGCCAATATTGTCTTCTTGAGATTCTAAACTCTCGTGGTAAAATAATATCCTGCGATAGATAATATTTGGACAAATTATAAAGTAGAGATAAAAGTTGAAATTATTCGATAGATTTAAATGAATAAACAATTTTAAAGAAAAAAAAAAAATAATAATTTAAATAAAATATAAAAAATTACAACTTTTTAGAATTTTTAATTTTCTTAAAAAAGAAAAAAAAAATTGTTCTTGCTTAAAGATAATTTAATATATCTAACGCTCATTGCGCTCACAGTTAATGGACAAAAATTAAATCAAATTAGAAGTTACATTAAATTCAAAATTATAACAAATCAAAAGTTTAATAATAAAATATATAATAATAATTTTAGTTATGTATTACAATATGAATTAAAAAGTATAATTATTATAATAAACATTCGATGTAAATTGATCAGAACGAACGATTGGTAGCATGAGTTGACGTTTCATTGAATATATCCATGAAATTTTGTCATTAGCAACATGGCGCGAGGCAGCAGTGCAGGCTTTGATAGACACATTACGATTTTTTCGCCAGAAGGTCGGCTTTATCAAGTAGGTAAGTCATAAAAAAATATTTTATTTAATATAATGATACAAATTAAATTTATTATGCTTTTCATAAAAGTTAAAATAAAAATTTTCAAGTTTTTACATTACTGTATCATGACATGGCGTATTCGAATTTTTCAAACTTATTTAATAATTATTTTATGAATTTCTTTTTTTACAGAATATGCATTTAAAGCCATTAATCAAGGAGGTCTAACATCGGTTGCTGTAAAAGGTGTAGATACTGCAGTTTTTGCAACACAAAAGAAAGTACCTGTAAGATAACCTCTTTAAGAAAAATTTTCAATAAGAGATCAGCTTTGAGCAATTATTCATTCTATGTTTGTATAACTTTTTATTACAGGATAAGTTGTTAGATGCTTCTAGTGTTACCCATGTATTCCAGCTTACAGAACATATTGGTTGTGTTATGACAGGCATGATAGGTAAGTTATTCATATTTTTTATATTCTTCTTATAAGAAGATTATAATTAACTATGATATTTTCTTTTTTTTTTTACAGCGGATAGTAAATCTCAAGTACAACGAGCAAGATATGAAGCTGCTCATTTTAAATATAAACATGGTTATGAAATACCCGTAGATGCATTATGCCGGCGTGTTGCAGACATCAGTCAAGTATATACACAAAATGCAGAAATGCGACCATTGGGATGTTCTATGATGCTTATTGCATATGATAGAGAAAAAGGTCCTTGTATTTATAAAGCCGATCCAGCTGGTTATTTCTGTGGATATAAAGCTATATCAGTTGGCGCTAAACAAACAGAAGCTAATTCTTATCTAGAGAAAAAGTTAAAGAAAAAACAGAATTACGATTTTGATGAAACTATTCAATTAGCTATTACTTGTTTATCTACGGTTTTATCTGTTGATTTTAAACCAACAGAGATTGAGGTTGGCGTGGTATCGAAAGACAATCCTAAGTTCCGGTAATTATATATTTTAATGATCTAGTATATAAAATATGTAATTTAATATTAATCTGTTATTTTCCTTTTTTTTTTTTTTTTTTTTTTTTATAGTGTACTGACAGAACAAGAAATTGATAAGCATTTAACAGCAATCGCTGAGAAAGATTGATGATTTTACATAAGGTTCTTAATAAATACATTAAAAAGGCTTCATTGATTTTATTCAATACTTATAAAATTCTGAATAAATGTATGTCAAAAAATGATACATAAGGTTTATCAGTAACTTAATAAACATCATATCCGAGTGATTTATATTAAAACATTTATTTTTCTGTTTTACCAAATCTAAGAATAATTGTGTAATGATTAAATAATTATTTGCCCGAGGCGGTTGCCAAAGGATTTCTAAGAACCAAAATGACAGAGTCTCCACGGAGGAACATTTTTGTGATAAGTCTATCCTTGTTAACTGGTTTTGCCTAAAAATGTTAAGTATACAAAGAAATTAATAGATATCACAAAATACACGTGACATGTAAAATAGTTACCTTCTTTTTTCCTTTGCCTGTACGTGGTAATTCGGTCCACATTTCTTTTACATTTTCTAATACCATATTACAATGTCTGTCAAATGCCTTTACTCTACCGAGTAACTTTTTATTATTTCTACAATTTATTAGTACTTGCGTATTATTCTTTACCGATTGAGTTAGTACTGAAAGGGGTCCAGTATTAAACTCTTCTTCTTCCCTCTTTGCTAATTCTTCTGGTGTCATTTCTGACTTAGGTTTTGTTAAGGATGACCTAAATAATAAATGAAATTATAAATAAACATATTATCACGTGACATATATATACTATGTTTTGCAATACCTATATAACCTATTTGAACAAAGCAAAAAAACAAAAATTTACTTTCTCAATTAAATTCTTATGGATTTTTATCGATACGAATTACTTACATCTTTTAATAAATCTTCGTAAACTTTAATAATTGAAGAAATTTCCAAAAAAAAGTACACTGCTTGCCTTCTTTATGGCGATGCGTTTATATCATTATGCGTTGTTTAAACGTATCCAAATTCACAGTCGACTATGACCGACTACTATTCGACTATTGACTATGTAGAATTATTTTCATGTAAGTTATGTCGTTGTTATCACGATGCACCTTCATGTATATAAGACTTAAAAGAAAACCGTTTCTTATCTCTCATTGGTTGATTATCATATGTGTGTATGTAATAGAGAGTTGTGCGAAAGAGATCATATAATATATACACATCATACATATACACACACACAAACACACATTATATAAATAAAGTTCGATAGTTTTGACAGTTCTTGTCATTATCGCAAAACTCTAAACACTATTGTTATTCTTATTAATTTCTTTATGATTTTTAAAATAAATATAATAACTAAAGAAATAAAATGTTGAATCTTTTGTATATTATTGTTCGTCGAATTCTTACGACATAGTATCCATATATAAATGTGTTAAGTTCCGCTTATGTGGTTCAGTCGGAGTTTGCGTTTTGTGATCTCTTTATGTCAGGTAGATATTATTTTGTTAAAATAAATTTCATTATCACGTTCAATTATTTCATTCTTTATATTATTTATCCTATCTTTTAGAGCTATACGATATATAAAATATAAATATAACAAATTTTATCTATATAGAATGTAAATATATAAATGATTATAAATCTGCACAATTGAACTGAGGATTATTTGGAAACAAAGGAATATCAACATGTGGAAACCTTTTGAAGCTGGAAGTTCTCCAATAGATTGGTGTGAGGGAAATTACAGTATATCACCCAGCATTGCAGAATTTATGAATACGGTTGGTGATATAATTTATATAAGATATATTATTATAATAATAATTTTCTTTGTTCATATATAAGTTTTATAGACCTTTATGTCAAAAAAAGGATGATTCATTTCATCATGATATATTTCCTTTGTCATTTTTATCATAAAAGAATTATTTTATATATATATATATATATATATATATATATATATATATATATATATATACACACACACATACACACATAAAGGATATAAAAACTTTTTTGTTTCAGTTGAGCAATGTAGTTTTTTTATTACTTCCACCTGTACTTATGCATCTTTTTCGTGATTATGGAAGATTTGTAAATCCAGGAATTCATGTAATATGGTTTCTACTTATGATAGTGGGCCTGAGTAGTGCCTATTTTCATGCAACTTTATCTCTAATAGGTAAAATGTGCAATAAAAATTAATAAGATATATATATATATATATATATATCAATTGCAATAAATGTTAATTGTTATTATTACAGGCCAGCTTTTGGATGAGTTAGCCATATTATGGGTATACATGGCAGGTTTTTGTATGTTTTTTCCAAGAAGATATTTTCCAAATGTTTTTCGAAATGACAGAAAACGTTTTTCAATGTTTGCTACGTTTCCGACTTTAATAGCTACTGGTTTAGCATTAGTACATCCAGCACTAAATGCATTTGCTTTAATGAGTCTTGGTATACCTGCATTTGGTTTTATGATAATAGAATTAAAAAGGTATACTTGATATTTGTTCATATTTTTTGATTATATTTAATATTTAGTTTATTTTAATTATCTTACTTCTTTTTATCTATACTTCTTTTTTCTTCCACCCCCAAGAACAACATCAATGAGGGTGTATAGATTAGGTCTCCGTTGTGGTGCTGTATGGATATTAGCTGTTACATGTTGGTTAAATGATCGTTTATTCTGCGATACCTGGCTGAATTTAAATTTCCCATATCTTCATGCTTTGTGGCATCTATTCATTTTTATAGCAAGCTATACAGCAGCAGTACTCTTTGCTTATTTTTCTGTCAAGGAAGAAAGACCACAACAATCGCCTACACTTCGATATTGGCCAAGGGATGATTTTGAACTTGGTATACCATATGTGACAATTAAAAGTTATGTTAAAATTGATACAAATAGCAACATATAATTAATATAGAATATTATAAATATCTATAAGGCTATAATGTGCATTTATTACTAAATTAATAAAGTAATAGTAGATTAAAAAATAAACTGGAACAATGGTGTGCTTAATAAGATATTTTGTATATCTATTTTATAAAAGATATGTTCTTATATATTTGAGCTAAATGTAAGATTGTTATACTGAGCAGTATATAAGAGATGATATATTTGTCATTGAAATTATTTTTTACGATTAGTTATTACAAATTTAATTGAAAATAAAATTTTATTTAAATTCTCTTTTATCATATATACTTATAGAAAAAAAAAAGTAGTCTTGAATAGATCAAATATAAATATATATGTGAAAATAATTAGCTTATTGAATTTACGATTATTTATAAGATTTTACATATATTAATTAATAATTGATTCTAAATATGTATGAAGAATTATTTTGTAAATGGCAGTTTTATAGTTTTTTATTTTGTAAATTAAAATATATGTTTTAAACTAAACGTCTTATTATATGTAAATGAAATTTACTTATACATGGAATGATATTGACACATGTGATGATATTTAATTATGTATCATACAGTATTCTGTAAAATTGCATGGCCACAGTATAGGAAATTTTTATATGTTTTAAAAGTACATTATATTCTCGAGCAAGAAAAGAACAAAATATTTTGTAGTTATATATAAGTATATCCTATATATGCATAACAAACACATATATATGGACTTACACATGTATATACTAAGATTGTGTATTTAGAATCTAGGGAAAAGCATATATATTTGAATACACATAAGACAAAGATTTGTATCAATGTATTAATTTATGATATAAATAATACATGTGTTATAATAAGATTATAATAAATATATAAACCAACAAAGTTAAATATGTTAAATCTTAATATAATAAAAATCATGAGATATAAAAAATATATAATTACAGACAATTTATAAAAATATATAATTATCTGAAAAAAAATATGATAACATATATTCCATTATTTATGGAAGTATTAGTAATTCTTTGTGTTATATTATTTGTCCCTTGTATTATCATAAAAAAATATTATTTACTCTCCTCTATAATATACAATATTATTATCGGTCTCATGAATTTTTACCTCATATAATAAATCTGGATTAGGCAATTCCTTTTTCAATTCATTATAAATATATATAGCTAAATTTTCAGTGGTCGATACAACATTTTTAAAATAAGATACATCTTTGTCTAAATTTTTGTGATCCAATCTATCCATCAATACATTTTTCATGTACCTTTTTAAATCAGATATATTCATAACCATACCAGTTATAGGATCTAATGGTCCACGGACTGTAACTTCAACTGCAATAAATTAAAAATTTTATAATAATACTCATAATTTTTAATTTATTATTATAACATAAATATATTTATATATTTATATCATAAAAAATTAATTTATTAAGTTTATATCCTAATTACCAGTATAATTATGTCCATGTCCCCAAAAATTGTTACATTTTCCATATATCATTTTATTTTCTTCATCGTTCAGATTATTACTATAATGATAAAAACAAAAACAGTAATACCTTAATAAAAATGATATATCTACTATTAACTGTTGTTAACCTTATAATATAATACATATATATATATATATGTATATATATATACATATATATTTAGATATTAATTATTGGTACCTGTGCAATCTATGACAGCTAGATATTGATTCCTTTCTCGTTAAATAAACAATTGGATGAGTCATTTTTATAAATTTCTTGATAGCTGACTTTTAGTTGACTCTTAGAATACGATTATACTATTATAAAAGCTTACAACAACTAGAATATCAAAGAACAAAAATTAATCCATATTGATGAACATTCAATCATAAAAAGTGGTTACTCAGAAAAACTCAAGGATAATTATTGAAAGTATTCTATTCGATGTAATACGAAGATCGTCGTAACAGCATTTTAATAAAATCTATTACATTCGTAAAGGAAGGTTATTCGAAATCATTACCAATTGAAATTTTACGACGAAACATAAAAGATTATTTTATCAAAAGTTTAAATACGTTATATATTAAATTTAAATTAAAAATTTTAATGAAGACAGAATAAAAAAAAAAAAAAAAAAAAAAAAAAGAGAAATGAAAAAAAAATATGTTTTCAATGATATAAGAAATACGTATCGGTATGAAAATTTTATAAAAATCAATTTAAGATTCTAAGAGATATTCAAACAAATATATATATATATATATATAAAAATTTCTAATTTAAATTGATCCAATTTTCAACGAAATTTCCCGCCAATGATTCGATTGGAAAATGAAGAAAATGTAGCCAATGGCGTTTAAGCGTGCATACGCGATCGTACATTGTAAATGAAACTTTAAAGGAATCAACTATTTTACGATAGTGCAATATTGGTGCACAATATTAATCCAATATGAGCTTAAGATTGTGTTTAAGACCGATGAGTTGTTTCATGATAAGATAAAAATCTCCAATCAATCGAATCACATTTTCACCTGCTCGAAGATAAGTTTCAATTGCTAGTGCTATTAATTACTGTTGTTTAAATTTATCACCAAATTTGTGTCTATAGTAATAACATTTCCTTTCTGTATACTGTCATGCCGGTAACGCCCTATAAATTGTAAGAATTAGTCATTTCACGGAATGTGTGATATAAATATAATTTGAATATAGAAAGTGAAGAGTTGCGAAACATATACGACTCTTATTTGATAAAATGGATAGCAAAGGAAGAAAGATTATTGTCTGTGATAATGGAACGGGGGTAAGCATATATATATATATATATATATAACGATGTAAATCATTCTAATATAGATTATTTGGAGTCCCCTTTTGTTAATACTTATTTCAATATATATATATATATATATATATATATATATATATATGTATGTATATATTCAATATATATGTATATATATAGTTATTAATATATTATTACTTTGTATTTCTTATTTGTCAAGTGTTAAGATATCATTTGAAAAATTCAAATATAAATTATTTCTATATACTTGTTTCAATATCTATTATTATTAATTTAATTTATTTTCAGTTCGTCAAATGCGGATATGCGGGAGCAAATTTTCCTGCCCATATATTTCCTTCGATAGTTGGACGTCCAATCATAAGGGCTGTTAATAAGATAGGAGACATCGACGTGAAGGTACATATTTTATTATTGTTTATAATAACTTGCTTAATTTAAAAGAAAAAAAAATTATATATATATATATATATGTATATATATATATATGTATATATGTATATATATATTATATATGTGTGATTTATAATCAGCTTTTATTGGAAGCGATTATAGTAAATTTATTTATTCCCTTTTTTCGTTTCTTATTTCTTTCATTATTTTCTGTTTATCTATATTAAAAAACATTATCTATATTAAAAACAATAGACACTATTTATCCTTAAGGAGATACAATTAAAATGATAAATTAATTAACAATTATTATGGTAAAATATAAGAACATATTCTAGATTTCTTCTTTTTGTATCAATGTTAATGGAATAAATGTACTATTATTTTTATAAAGTACTAGTTATTCTATTGTCTCTAATTATTTATCCTTGCAAAGTTACAAGCAAATAGACATTAATATTTCTTTTTTTTTTTTTTTTCTTTTTTTTGTAATACTGTAGAAAAATTAATCATTAAGTTTTGGCAAATATATATATATAATAATAAGTAAAGTTATTAATATAAAAATTATATTTTCAGCAAGAATATTGTGTTCGTGTAAGTCAATTTATAATGTTACCCTGTGTGGCTCAATGAATAGAGATTGTTTAAAAGCTTATTTATATTTTTCTACTGACATAAATATAAATGTAAGAGTTTGACTTATTAACAAAAATTGACTTTTATTAACAAAACTTTGAAAAAGGAATGTATATCACAAATGTAAGATTATTATTATCTATATCATTATTATAATATTTAATATACTTCAACATTGTCAAAAACAAAATTGTAATTGTCTATGCATCAATCAATTCGATGCCATCAAAAGTCTTTTGCTTGTTTTCATTTATTGAAAGAAGAGATAGAAAATGTTTGTTATAGGTTTTTTTTTTAACCCATTTTTGGTACGTGGGTATGTTTGTATATACTGTGCTTTTGATAAAATATCTAATATGTTTGTCTGCTTACATTTGCTCTCGTAGGATGTGCTTAACATGCCTGTAAGTTTAATGTATTTTTGATGCTAATTTGTACATCTATTTCTCATTGATTGATCATAAAATAATTTTTAAAGTAATAGTTTCTTTTTTAGAGAATATAAATGGAGAAGTAGTTTTTAATAGTCAATTGATCGATTGAAATAATACAATTTCTTATATACTTCAAATTTTAACATAATTTAATCAAATTAAGTAATTTTTATTCCATTTATATTATTCATTTAATTATCTTCTATGTTATGATCATAATAAATTTGTAAAAATATCTTTAATATTTATAATAATTTTTATTTTATACAATAATATTCTTAATCGGATATTAAAAATAGTATCAGTGTTATAAACTTATATTGGCAATTTATAGGCATATAAAAATGAATAAGATTATATGAGTGTTTGAATCTGAATATTGTATTATAAAGTATCAATAATATGTGAGCAAACATCCACAAGTGCTATATGTGCAATGTTTGATCATTCATACTCTCAAATTTTCAATTTTATTTATATCAACAATAATAATGATCCTTGCATCTTAGTTTTAATACTCTTATTAATTGAGAAAAATATTAATCATATATAATTGCATTATTATGACAGGACTTAATGGTTGGAGATGAAGCAAGTAAACTTCGTTCTATGTTAGAAATTAGTTATCCCATGCAAAATGGAATTGTTAGGTGTGTATAAAGATTTTATATATATATATAAAACACATTTTTAACTTCAATTGAACAATGTAATAATGTAATGCTTTCTTAGAAATTGGGAGGATATGTGTCACGTTTGGGATTATACATTTGGAAAAGAAAAAATGAACATTAATCCTAGAGAATGTAAAATTTTGCTGACTGAGCCACCAATGAATCCTATCACGAATAGAGAGAAAATGATCGAGGTAAAATATATATTAATATGTATATATATATATTTTTTTTCCTACTATTTCAAGGCTCATTACTTATTTAAGTATATTTAGATGATAAAGCTTTTATTTTTATATGTATATATACATTTTTTTCCTTTTTTTAGGTGATGTTTGAAAAATATGGATTTGCTGGAACATATATTGCGATACAAGCTGTACTTACATTGTATGCTCAAGGATTGATTAGTGGTGTTGTAGTAGACTCTGGTGATGGAGTTACACATATTTGTCCAGTATTTGAAGAATATGCTTTGCCTCATTTAACACGCCGATTAGATATTGCCGGTCGTGACATTACTATGTATTTAATAAAATTACTTTTATTACGTGGATATGCCTTCAACCATTCTGCTGATTTTGAAACAGTAAGGATGTTAAAAGAGAAATTATGTTATATTGGATATAATATTGAAACTGAAGAAAAATTAGCTCGCGAAACGACTGTTTTAGTAGAATCATATACAGTAAGTATAATGATTTATATAATAAAATACAACATTCTAATTTTTTTTACTCATTAAATGCTCAAAATTTGTACTTTTTCGTTCATCATTGTTAATAGTTCTTTTAAGCTTCCAGATGGTCGAGTAATAAAAGTAGGTGGTGAAAGATTTTCAGCACCAGAAGCATTATTTCAACCACGTTTAATAAATGTTGAAGCTCTGGGAATTGCAGAGCTAGTATTTAGTACAATTCAAGCAGCTGATATTGATATCAGAAGTGAACTGTATAAGCATATCGTTCTTAGCGGTGGCAGTACAATGTATCCAGGGCTTCCGTCTAGACTCGAACGAGAGATCAAGCAACTTTATTTACAGAAAGTTTTAAAAAATGATACATCCAAACTTAATGTAAGTTTATCTAAAATTTATATACATATATATATATATATATATATATATATTTTTTTTTTTTTTTTAATTTTTATTACATCTGGTAATATGGCGTGGAATATGGTTCCTCCAAAGAGTTTACTTTATATTATTCTTCTATAGAAATTCAAAATCAAAATTGAAGATTCACCACGACGCAAAGATATGGTTTTTATGGGTGGTGCTGTATTAGCAGAAATAACAAAGGATCGAGATTCTGTATGGATAACGAAAGAAGAATATGAAGAGAAAGGTCTTAGTGTATTAAAAAAATTAGGATCCTATGAATCTTAAGGATATGTTATGTTAGTACAAGGTGCAACATGAAACAAAGTAAATTTTTTTAGACTAAAAGTGATGCAAATGCCATTGAAAAATAGTCAAGTTGTTTTACAGACTACAAATTACTTGAACGATATAAAACAGACAGAGTGCTTGAGTTTGCTGTAAGGGCTATGTCATGCCAAATAGAATATTTATTTTGGTTATGCAGATTAGTGCAATTAATAGAGCTATATAATCAACTGTAAGATCTTCATATGGATGCGAAGAATAAATGAATTTTTATTTTAAGTACATGCGATAATTATCAGAGGATCATTAAAATATAGAAATTTTTTACTTGGAACACACAAAATGGTTATTTTATACTGTATAAAAATTTTAATAATCCGTATCTCTGGAGCTCTTATTTATATGCATTCCAGAAAACGAATTTTGTAAATATAGCTTTTATAAATATCATTTTTTGTTTAGTAAAGTTTTACATTTATTGTTGAAGCCATAGCTTCTCTGCCAAAATAATAAGTAAGAAAAGAGAACAGTTTTCTATAGATCTAACTTCAGTAAAATGAACTTGATAAAATCAGTGCAATGGCTGAAATTGTTATTGATAAAGAAACACATAGGCATTGATTTAATTTATCTTTATAAGGTTCACAGTGGAAAGCATTTTTTTTATAACACAGGTATTTATGTGTTTCAACATGCATCATAGTAATTTATTCATAGGTTGAAAACAAACATAGATAAATCAATTAATTTAGGGATTTATATTGTATAATATAAAAAATATAAAACTATAATTAAGCAATAGTTGATATAAAATCATGCATTTAATAATTTAATTATTCTAAGATATTAAATATTTTATAAAAAATATAGGAGAAGAGAGGAGAGAGAGTTTTTTATGTTTTCTCTTAAATTTTTTCACATCTTATAAAAAACAAACAACACCCGTATCACTCAAAGCAAATTGTCAAGCAATTTGTTTGTTTGATTATCAAAGCAAATTGTCATTGTTCTTGTAAAAAGTAGATTTATAAAAATGACATGTCAGTGTTTATTTTTTTTATTGTTATTTAAATAAATAACTCTTAGAAATAAATGTATTTCCTACAAAGTCTTCCATAATAATTTTGAAACCCTAGAAATTAATTGAAGATGTGTGCAATTTATGCAGATATTTTTTTCTATCTAATATATATATATATATATATATATCATATATATATGATAGTTGAAATGAAATACATACAAGGAAAATGATTTTTAACTTCTTTATACATAGCTTTTAATACAATGGCAACATAAAATAATACCAAATTAAGATTAGTCTACAACAGTCTTTATTATGTTACGCCATATATGGGACCTTTATATTGTGTATCTATGTACACCTTTATGTATAAATAAAAATAACAATTTAATTTGTATTATACAATTTTGCATTCATATGGGTACGACATAACAGTAGATAAACGTATATGTATTTAATTTTGTTTAAATTTGTACAACTTGACTTCAATATCATTCTGTATAACAATGAAACAACAAGCAATTATGCTATTGTGTGAAGACATAAAGTTTAGTTTTGAATGGTGTATTATACTATATACTGCGCGTTATACAGTAGATTTTTTAAATGTATACATTTCTGTACACCTCTGGAAATTATTGATGAGATAATATGATAGTTTCATTTTTTTTTTCTTTCTTTTTTTTTCTTCTTAAGCTGTATATAGATACATTATATTAAGCAAATAAAAAAAATAGTATACAAAACACTTTATAATAATCCAAAAGTGCTTCACAAATATCTGCAATTACAACATTCGCAGATTTGATACAATACCTTACCAAGACACTTGAATGAAGTGTAAAGATGGAGTTTTATAGAAAATTTTAAATCCTATAAATCACATTCAGAATGTAATTGGCTTATTTTTGCATTGTTCAATACAAAAATTGGTGAAACGTTTAAGGAACTTTGGATACTCCCTCTTATAAACTGCACGTAAGACAGATGCTGGTGCCCATCCACCAGGATTTACTAGAATTTATATTTGGTTATAGTTAATAGTTAATTTGTTCATCTAAATACGTATCGTAATATGAAAGATAGCATACCGACAGAACAGTATGTTATTTTGCAAGTTATATTATCTCGTTTTATTTCTTCTTCATCTTTTGGAGGATCAATAAATGTTTGACATACAAGACATACTGTTAAGTAAACTCTCACACATTTACCAACATTTGACTGTATAAAAAAAATTAACTCGTGTTATTAAATGTATAAAAATGTATAAAAATGTTTGATAATTGATGTTTGGAATACAAACTGGATAATCGGAATATTCTGTACTGTGGTTGCATACTATCCATAAATCATGTGCATCTGGATCTTGATCATCTGTTACTCTACGTATATGGGACCAGAAGAGTGCATCCCTCTGGCTCGCAGGCCAAATTCGTTTATGCGTCTGCAGAAATACCAAAGTATCCTTGGAGATATTTTCTATTACAGTCATATCTTCGAGCGTAGCTTCCCATTCGCTTCTATATTCAGGACCAAAGAATATTTCGCAGACCTCATGTCCGGTTACACCTTTTACAACATGACAAGCTTTAAGAGGATCTACGACCAAACCATCGGCTTCCTCCTCGCGTCTATACATTCGCATATCACCATCTTCAGCAAATAATTGCCATCCTCCTGCTCCTCCTACGCCAAGTCTAGCATAGTGCAGCTGTTGCATAGTTATTTTTTCTATCTATAATTATAATTTTTTTTTTTTTTTTATTACACACGCAAGTACGCAGGCAAATCGTTTATATTTTCATTCAAACAAATTAGAACAATAGTTAATTACCTCAGGCCAAAGCCTATGCTTTACCGCTGATGTAGTAGGTGTAGTTAAAATGGTAACAGATTTTTGTTTCAAACGATCTCTTAATTGATTCTCTTCATCGATTTTATCTAAACCAGTTTCTACCGCGTCATAAAATTCTTCGTCGCATAGAGCACTGTGTGGACCTTCCTTGAAATTGTTAATTTTTTATATTAACATTTATAATTATAGCCAACAAAAAAATATATACATCTATAATATCTAAAATATATTTTCTCTATGGATATTTCACATTAAGATTGTTATTTACTTCTTCAAAATAACACATTTCTCAAATGTCATGCCTAAATTATTACAAGCTTTTATATCTAATATAAATGAAATTACTAGAAAAATGTATATAAGCATCTAT
Organism: Vespa velutina; assembly: GCF_912470025.1. Classification (NCBI taxonomy): domain Eukaryota; kingdom Metazoa; phylum Arthropoda; class Insecta; order Hymenoptera; family Vespidae; genus Vespa; species Vespa velutina. Next base: position 18,200,098 of record NC_062189.1, read on the forward strand.
AAAAGCTTTTCATATAAATGATATAATGAAATGAACAATGACAGGACAAAGAATATCTGTCAAAAATAACAAATGAAGCATAACTATATACATATACATATATATATATATATATATATATATAATATAACTATATATATATATATATACATATAGTTATGTATATGTATATAATGTGACACAAGTATTAATAGACGAACGAATCATATGTTCTAACAACAACCTCTGGATGTAAACAAACGATTGTGTGTCAAATTTAAAACAACATTTTATTTAAAACAACAATTAAATAATAGGATAAATTTAATGTCCTAGTAAGCAGAAGATCTTCTTAAAAAATCACATAATTATAAAAATCAAACCTCATAATCTGGACCTCCATGAATGAGAACTCGAGGTCTTGGAGAATCACTTTGATGCATGGTAATTTGATCTTTTAAAGTTTTATACAATTCTTGTAATTTTCGCTTTTTTTCAACTTCTTTTTCCCATCTACGACGCCATGCATCTTCACGCTGTATCATTAACTCAATGCAGTGTTGTAACGTCGCCAAGACTCCTTCACTTGTTGCTTTAAATGTAATTGCTTCACCCTTAAAATCCACTGACTGTTCAGCCGGATTAAATTTTTTTTCAATCTTATTTTCTGTAAATCATTACGAAAGAAAGTAATCATCAATCCAAGCTTGAATTTGTCCTATTTTCTCCTGCTTCTATAATAACAAAATATCTTAGAATAAGTCATACCTTTTGAGAAAGCATTTTTAGCATTTTCTGCACAATTATCAAAATATTTTTGTAAAGTATCAATTTGCTTTATTAGAATGTCTCTGAATGTTTCTATTTCTGCTAATTTTTCTTTCAAACCTCTAATACCACGCTTTGTAAAACTACCAGCGCTTGTAGTAGACTGTGTGTTCGACACTAAGGAAATGGCACTACCATGACGTTTAAGACTATTTTCACTTCCATAGCCTGATTCTGACTGTTTAAAATAAAAATATATGGAAAGTTGATATGTTATTCATGCATTGGCAAATCATACATTATATTTACCCATTTATACAATAACTACATTTATATATGATTACATTGATACATAAATGAAAAGCATAATTAAAAAAAAGAAATATGCTTCTAAATGCTTTTGAAAAATTTACCTTATATGACTTTAAAACATCTACCCATCTCTGTTTTTCTTCAGGATTGCTTGCTCTCAAATACCATACTAAGCAATCATTAACAGATACGTCAAATCTACATTCATCAAATTCATGTGCCTATTAAATTAAATCAACATACAAAATAAATTAATGGATGCATTTACTATTAATTCGGACAATATAACGTCCAATATACAGCTTTATACGTATAATATCTTACCTTGATATTAGCCTTATATAAACTTATCGAACCTCGACAACCAAATCCACTATCTTGTTCGGATTTATAATAAGATAAAGTACCATCCTTGAGAACAATAAATCTCGTTTGCCAGCCGTGTATGTAATTTGTCCATTTGGATAATGTACCCTGAAGTTCTGGAACTACCACTCCGTCAGAACCATCATCGTCATCGCCATCAAGCTCAGCTTCCATATATTCAATTTCTTCATTGTTAAGGCGAAGTGCCTCTACTTCATCAGCCATTATCAGGAATGAATTGGACCAAATACCGTGTTATTTAGGATTGGCACAACATACCAGATTGTGATTTTTATTAAAACTGCGTAACGAATGGAAAAATATAATCGGACTGTTTACTTAACTGACAGGTACAAAATTATAAGATGACTGAGCAATCTTGATATAGGACACGTTTCAAAACATAATTGAAATTAATTGTCGCGTAACATAACCTCATGCGATACGTCTTCAATATTCATATCATATGAAAGGTTAATCGTTCGTACTTTTTGCTGAATAAACGTAGATAAATAATCAACACTTCGTCATACCACAGACTATACTTAATCTTTACTTATACTAGACAAATACAGGGCGTTTTCTTATCATCAGAACACAAATACACATTGATATAATACGTTCGAATTTTCCTTCATAAACACAATTACATATATGCATGTTTAATGCGTAGCATTAGATAACAGAGATAATTAAAATAAGTTTTTTTCAAGACTGGGTAGAATCAACTCACTCGTCTGAGATGTACCACCAATCCACCGTGATGATTTACGAGGCAAACTTGCTGATTGTGTTTTCTCACATTTTATTCTCAACGAATATTTAAATTGATTACAACGAAACGAAAAAGTTATTCATGAGAACGATATTAATTATTGATTAAGAATGACGATTTCTTCGAAGCACGATTATTAAATAATATACGATTACTAAATAACAATATAGTTTAATAATTTTAAAAACACGTGTGTGATGCTCAGGGCTCTTGAAATACTTGATTGATCACTGCTTAGGCTACGGTGTCCCAAACTACCGTACGTATCATCGTACTATTAGTTCATTTACGTGTTCTATTTTATCGACTTCGAATCGTTGAAATTTTTATTTATAAAATCAACGTTACTTATCGTTTTATTTATAACGAAATTTAGAACGAAATTATTACTTAAATACAGATAATTAGATCGATATTAACAATTAATATAATTAATTTTACAATAAAAATAATATCGATTGGCCGGATCTTATAACGTGGAGATTGTCGCGTACGAAGATCCATCTATTAGTAATATATATGAATTATTATGAAAAAGTAATTATATATTATAATGGTAACAACGAATAAGTTATATCTGAAGATAGATATAATCTGTTAGAAAACGATGTACACACGTCGACGTTCGAAAATAAACTGATCGTCGAGATCAGAACAAGCATTGGAATAATTGTTAACATTGTCTTTTGTTTATACGTATCAAAGACTATTATTATCATTTCCTTTATATCGACGTTTCTTCATCGATGACTTATCCTCGTAATTGGTACAATCGACTGCAAACGATTTTAATGTTGAGATTTCTCATCAGATGGCAGCAGGTGTAGCGTTTACGTAAACATTTAAAATGGCCGCATTTCTTCATTTTATAAGCAAGAAAAACTAATTAACTTTTATTTTCATATAACCATAAAAGATAAATTAAAGCAACCATTTTCTCAAACAATATAATTAATCTTTTTTTCATCTTTAACGGTAAGTATTATTATTTGTTTTCTCAACTTCGTTATATATATAAAAAAGGAAAGTGCGTTAACATGAATATCGCTCCACCACTAATGAATAATTTATTTACACGAATAATATTCCTATTACGAATTACAGGTAAAATCGTTTAGTCATTTAATCGGCTTGGAATATTTTTCCAACAGTATTATGAATTTTCTATCTGGCTCGTATGAAAAATGAATCCTCAAAATAACCGTTTGAAATGGAATACATTATACACATAAGTACATACATATGTACCTATATACACATACACACACACACACACAGAGATATAAGTAAAATATAAATGGAGTCGTATTGGAGCTATGGAAGGTACGATCGATTAGATTAAAAAAAAGAGAGAGAGAGAGAGAGAGAGAGGAAATAGGAAAGGTCCTTCGAAGATTTAAATCGACACGAAGCTGCGGGAGGAAATGAAAAACCGTAAGGGGGAAATCGTTTGGAGTCACCCGCTTCATGACTGCACGTATGCGTAGTGAATGTGCCGAGAGAAGTGAAAAGGAGGAGGAAGAGGAGGAGGAGGTGGAGGTGGAGTAGTAAGAGTAGGAGTAGGAGTAGAGGAGTAGTAGTAGAGTATAGTAAGCGAGAAGGATAGAAGCTTCCCAGGGTCCTCTCTCTCTCTCTCTCTCTCTCTCTTCCCCCAACGTCTCTCTGGGACCCTGATTCGTTCGTCTGAAAACCTTGCTCTTTTACGCAATTTTAGCGTTTATTAAAGTTTGCTCGCAAATGAAACGAAGCCCATATAACCTACCTAATTTAGCGAGTAGCATTTTCGAGTGGGGGCCACTTCAGAAGAGAGAGAGAGAGAGAGAAAGAGAGAGATAGAGATAGATAGAGAGAGAGAGAGAGAGAGAGAGAGAGAAAGAGGTGGAGAGGCTGGCTTCTATTGACAGCGGTTATTGCCTAACTGCGTACCTCCACCTAATATGCCCGCTCGGGGATTCGCATGCAGGGCCGCTCGAACGAAAACTGCGAAACACGACTGCGAATCTTTAATTCCGCCGCCGTGGTAATCCGCCCTCCCTCCCCGCCACGCTGCTCGCGCGTCGCCACCATCTCTCTCTCTCTCTCTCTCTCTCTCTCTCTCTTTTCGTATCTCTCTTTCTATTCTCTCTAGTCTTTATCTCTGTCCCTGTCACTCTTCCACTTTACCCCGTTAGCTTCGTTCCATCTTTCTCTTTTTGATTCTCTGCTTCTCGCTTCCTCCTCCTCCTCCTCCTCCTCCTTTTCCTCGTTCAAGCACGAATTTTACCCGTGGCGAAAAAAATGACGTTCCCCCGACGACGAGTGCTCCGCTTTTTCAAAGCCCTCTCCTAGAGCTCGGTGTTTTTAAGATCACGAGGGATATCGTTCGGTTCTCTTCCATTTATCCCCGTCGTTCAATGGGATGCCTCTGCGACTTATTACGTGTCAATATTATTTCGTTAATCATAATTCGTAATTTATATATGTTCGCACGTAACGTAATAATGTTCTCTTTTCTCTTTTTTTTTTTTTTTTTCGTCTTATCCTTTTTATTTATCAATCTTACAAATTAAATTAATCCATAAGTTTAATTTATTATGGAAAAAATTTTTCGATATTTCAAGGATGAAATTAATATCGTCTAAATGTTGCAATCAGATAGACCACGTTCATATACATACATATACATTTCGATCGTAATTCCGTAAACGGAATGATCTTTCTAATCATTTATTTTAATCGATCCGTTTGTTTTGAGATTTCCCATTAAAGATGATCGAGAAAATATTACGATGCCCACGATCGTACGTTATCGTTCGATCGATCGATCGATCAATGCGTTATCGTCGTTTCAATGGGTTATGCGAGTCGTGCGTTTAAGTAAAAAAAGGGAGAAAAAAAATATGTGGATAATCGGTACGATCTGTAGATGGTGGGAGAGAGATAACGGGGAGATGCACACCTTTTCGTACATACATAGGTAATCGTAACGCTTCGCGAACGGATGCGGGCAAATGACGGCCCTGGCTGCATTTGAAACTCCGTTAACTCTCCGAATATTAGCTCGTCGAGCGAGATTAACCCCATTGTGCCCCGTTGCAAATGATGACATCACTATTAAACTCCCGTCGGCTTACGGAAATTGATTAAACTATCAAATTAGCTCTACTAATATCAACACATCAACGTCGAGAGGTACGGTGGGTAGGTACGTATGGCAAGAGAACGAATGAGAGAGAGAGAGAGAGAGAGAGAGAGAGAGAGTGAGTGAGTGCGAAAGGGTGAAGAAGGGGGTAAAGGGAGGTCTCCGCGCGATTTCCACAAGCTCGATCCCGAATGACATGAATTTACGTGTCCGACTATCGTTCGACGTGTGTGCATTCATCGGTCTGATTATATTTCCTAAGAGGTCCGCAATCACGAGCGCGAGTCTGCGTGGGGTGGGATTTGCAAATTGCACGCGTATAACAACTCTCGTGGTATAATAACGACTCCCGCGGTTGCCGCGGGGAATTTCATTGATCGCGGTTAATTGTCCGCGGTGAAGAACGTTCGGCTTCGAAGATCACCCTTCTCCCTTGCAAATCGACCGACCGACCGACCGACCGACCGACTGAGATAATATCCAGATAGAAAGATAACTATACTCTTTTTCAATTCGGTCGGATGTAATAAAGCAATTAACAAGAAAAGTACCAATGAGAATATAATAAGCGAACAGCGAATGGATCTTTTAATTTTTCTAGGGAGAATTATCGAAGTCGTTTAAAAGGAAGAAAGAAAAAAATAAAAAGAAAGAAAAAGAAAAGAGAAAAAAAAATCCAAACAAAATTACGCTCGAGTAATGTTATCGATCGATAAATTTAAGAGACTCGATTCGTCGAGTCCAAAAGTTCTCGACGTCCTTTTTTTTACTTTTCTCCTCACACTCTCATTGTCAGCGTACTTCGGTTCTTCGGTTCTCCCTCTTCCTCCTCCCTTGGTATTCGGGAACTATAGAGCGTTAGATGCACTGTCAAGGGAAGTGTGAACAATTTCGTGCATTGTCAAGACTATAATATGGATGGCTGGCAGGATAATTATTGGAGGCCGTTTGAATCTAACTGTTTCCTTCATTAGCAGTCTCAGTTCTCTCGACTCTGTGTCTCTCCTTCTCTTTCTATTTCTCGTTTTGTCTTCTCTGCCGCCTCTCTCTCTCTCTCTCTCTCTCTCTCTCTTTCCCTCTTATCCATCTCCCTCTTTTTCCTCTTGCTTTCTCTTTCTCTTCCTTCCACTTTCCTTCTCGCACGATCTTTCTCTCTCTCTCTCTCTCTCTCTCTCTTTCCTTGTCTTTCTCTCTATCCGAATTTTGTACAGAATTACCCGCCATTATCATAATTGCGCTATTACCGATAATATCTACGACTTGGCTTCGAAACTGTAGCTCGATGCTCTTAATCCATTTTCTATTTGGACATCGGGCTTTCGGTGGACGAGAGAAGTCGCAAGTTCCGTTGCGTAATTTCCGGCCCCATTGAGTCTCTCTATCTCTTTCTCTTTTATTGCGTCTCACAGCCCATGGAATTATATATTTTGTAATAAGCGATGGGACGCGTGAAGGCTGTGAATTTAGGGTAATAAGTATGAATATAGAGAGAAATCTTCAAGACTGCACGTTAGGTATTTAATCTATAAAAGTTTGGATATAATAAAGAATATATTATTTGATTTATGCATTTCGATTTAACGATAATGGAAGATCGATCGATAAAAACGAAGATTTAAGTCAGCTAAATTGAAGGAATGCTCGATGATTCTATTTGTCTGAGGAATTAGCAGAATCGGATATTTGATTTGTCGTAAATGAAAAAGATCGATCGTCGTAGTATCAATAGACGATTATAAATGAAATCATAATAAAGTTATGGTAGATATTTCATCTATTTAATATTTTTTTACACGTTCCATGTTACAACGAATCGTGAGTAAACGTAAATGACACCTTCGATGGCAATTAGAATTGGCGGCAGGTGGTAAGCTGTATCTGACAGTTTTTCGAAGGGTCCAGCCAGAACGGTGGTCGACTGCTTCAATGCCGCAAATAAATTTCACATTCATTATCGCGTATTACGAAGGCTCGACCGAGATCCATGGAGAGACCATAGTGACGAGGATGACAAGAGAAAGAGGAAGAAGAGGAGGAGAAGGAGAAGAGGCAAATAGAATCCCTTAATTTTTTTATCGATTGTGGTGCGCCCCTACAACATCGACATATATACGAACGATGAAGAACAATGCTATTTAATTTTGATCATTTTTAAAAATTTACATATCTACCAATCGAATTCGTACTTTGGTTTTAAATATTTATTTCTTTCGATCGAGAAATTTATTTAGATGAATCCAGAGAAGGGAAGAAAGAGATGTCCCGCCGATGTCGTAATTGTAACTTATCTCGTTAAATCCTTCTTCGGTGGTGGGTGGAGGAGTGATAATGACGACGACGAAAGGAGAGGGCAGAATCGGGATGAGGAAAAGGAGGAGAAGGAGAAGGAGAAGGAGAAGGAGAAGGAGGAAAAGGAGAGAGAGAGAGAGAGAGAGAGAGAGAGAGAGAGCGTTGGTGAAGCTTGGTGAGGTAGGATGTTCGGTGGGTGGAGACGTGACATAATTACGAATATTAATTGCGTTTCCAACGAGCTGCTAGAACCGGGGGCTGCTGAGTGCAGATGTCAACCTATTATCAACCCTTACCTTACAATAGATGAGATCTCGCTTTCTCTGTGTCGCTTTAACCCCCTCTCCTTCTCTCCATCATCACCACCCCACCTCCCCCATCCCACATCACCCCTTTTCCTCGTCTCTTTTGCCTCGGCCCGTACTCTCCTCGTCTCTTGCCAACATCACCCCGGTTTTATTGCAAAGTTAACAATGCTACTCGGCTTCTGAATAGCTGCGGAGTATCATTATCAGCGTGTCATCGGCACAGCGAGGCGCGGCTCCTTTTATAAAGTAAAATATTTCAAGGTAGGAAGAAAGTTGAAGGAGACGTCGCGGGGATATTGGTATAGGACACCTCGGAGAACATCGACGATAATATCTATCTACGTGTGACGTCGAACGAGATCAAAAAGTCTATCTCCATCGATCGTTTTACGTTGATTTTTCTTTAAAAGATATATAATCTTCTTTTCTATACCAAATCGATTACTAGCATTTATCTTACATTATTTCATTGTTTGAATGAAAGGATGATTCTTAAAAAAGAAAAAGAGAAGAAGAGGAGAGCGAAGGAAAGAAATATAAAAAAAGGAGAAAAAAACTTTTCAGAACATAATTATCAACAGACTAATTACATTAATCGAAAACAATGCACGACGAAAGGACAGAATTCAAGTGGTGGGACAACGCGATCGTGAATCCCGGGAGAGAAAAAGAATTTTCTGTAGGGTGGAAGGCGGAGGTGAAAGCCTGACTGAAGGATGGAGAAGGGATCTTTCGAGGATGGGAGGAGACAGTCGTTTAATAAAAGTATGAATATCGCCAATAACTCTTCGCTCGTTCCTGAATAATGTCCACTCTATCGGAAAATAATTATACTTTATCGCGGCGGCCCCTGTTCCTCCTCTTTTCCTTTCCCTCCCCCTCAAGTCGAAATCTTCTCAAATCGCTCAATTATATTTCCTCTCAGGCCGTCCTCAGCTCCTCTCTCTCTCTCTCTCCCTCTCTCTCTCTCTCTCTCTCTCTCTCTCTCTCTCTCTCTCTCTCTTTCTCTCGGATCTCACTGCCAGCCAAATCTTTACCGCGTTAGCCACCGATGAAAAAGAAAGAAAGATAAGGAAAATAAAAAGGACAGAACCCTTAGACTCCTTCCTTTCTTCTTTTCAATGTCGATTTTCGTTTCTTTCGATATTTAATCGTTATCATCCTTTGCGTTACATCTTATCGAAGAGATAAGAGAAAGAAGATAGAAGAATATACATATATATATTATTTTTTTCTCTTGTCGGATTCAACTTTCATTTTCGAAACGTTTCGGATCACGTAGAAGTTTCGTTTCGATCCATCGAGATAGTATCCTTCATCCTTTGTCTGAGGAACGATTAAAGAACGTCGTGCTCGTCAAAAGAGCCATCGATAAAGTTCCAAGATTGACTGGGAAGCTCCTGTACGCGGTTGGCTTAATCGACTATGATAATTTATCGTTACTTCCCGTATAGTGGAGAGAAAGAGAGAGAGAGAGAGAGAGAGAGAGAGATCGAAAAAGAATGAGAATATAAAAGGGGTGGCAGGTCGAAGATCGGGCGAATGAAGAAGAGGTAACGTCGTTCTAGGGTTGAAAGGAGAAAAAGGATTAAGGGAGAGAGAAAGATAGATAGAGAGAGAGAGAGAGAGAGAGAGAGAGAGAGGAAGGGAGAAAGCAAAAAAATGCACGCGTCTCGTGCGAGGGAAAAAGAGAAGAGAAGGAAGAGAGAGAGAGAGAGAGAGAGAGAGAGAGAGAGAGAGAGAGAGAGAGAGGATTTGCGTGGGTGGTAGTAAATGGATGATGGTAGTGATGGTAGTGGTATAGTGACGATGGACACGGTGGTAGATGACACGCGTGAATGCGCCTTTATAAAGAGGAGCCAGTGAATTGATATAAGTGAGCGGTTATTTCACGATCATTTGGGATTCCCTATGAATGCCGAGGGGGCGAAGAGGACGTTAGGGTGGCAACGCTTGGTGGCAGAAATGGGGGGGAGGCATTCAGCCACGTGCAGGACGCTATCCACGCAACGGATCAAAGCCAATGGTTCTCTCTGATCGGACTTCCGAACGTTCCACCGGTGTACCGGTTACTTCTCAGTCTTCATCTTTCTCCATCTCGTTTCTCCTCCTCGTATCCTCTCTTTGCTCTCCTTTTACTCTCCCTCTCTCTCTTTCTCTCTCTCTTTCAGCGATAGGTATATACGTAATTCGCCACGGTATCCGCCTCGTTTATACCTTCCCTCCGGCACTCGTGTCCTTTTAATGCTGCTCGTCCTCGAGACTGCTTCGCGCTCGAGAAGTAAACTAATTTGCTATTTCTATCTCTCTCTCTTTCTCTCTATCTCTCTCTCTCTCTCTCTCTCTCTATCCCTCTCTTTATTTTTCTCTTGAAGGAATAAAACAATGAAAACGAAGGAATATAACAAGAAAAATGAAATAGTAAAATAAATAAATAAAACTGAATTGTTTGGACATCGATATGTCGTATTCTTTTTTACTTATCAACAATTACGTTTTAAAAGAGTAGTTTCTTCTATTTATCTGGGAGATATTTAATGATAAGCTTAGAAAAAGATGAGAATCAAATTGAAAGGAGTGAAGATAATGATTGAGGCGAATTGGGTGTTGGATGTCAGATGTGTGTGTGTGTGTGTGTGTGTGTGTGTGAAGGGGGGGGGAGAAGAGGAGAGGTGTTTCAAAAAGAGGGAAGAAAAAAAAATAGAAAAAGAAAGATTTGTAAGTCGTAGAAAATGTGGAGAAAAGCGAGGCGAGAAAACTCACTGTGATAACTTTGACGTTTTTTTCCGGGCGACGTAGCGTGGTTTTTCTAGCACAAGCTCTGGTACAAAGGGGTGACGGGAGACGAAGCGCGGAGAGGAGAAAAACCCGACCACGATGGTTTGATGGCCGTGAGCAAGAGAAAGGCACGACCGAAGAAATAAACTGGGTACAAACACAATAATTACTATCTCTTTATTTGGTTGTTTGTTGGAGTCGAGGTCTCTGTCTCTTTTTCTCTTCTCCTCTCTCTCTCTCTCTCTCTCTCTCTCTCGATCCAGAGGGAGAAAAGAGAGAGAGAGACAGAGAGAGAGAGAGAGAGAGAGAGAGAGAGGGAGAGAGAGAGAGAGAGAGAGAGAAACGTGGCGGCGCGCCGGCGTTGTGCAGAAGTTAATAAAATCCCGGCAGCCACGCTGGGGCGCACCGAGCAACCCCCGTAAAAAGGGGTGGAGGCTCGGTTTATTTAGCAGAGACGTAGCCACTGTTTGTTGCTTTCGATCTACTCTCTTGGTCTATCTGACTATCGATGTTATTACGAGAGTACGTTATCTTTTTTCAATTAATGATAATTAACATATATATATATATATATATATATATATATATATATATATATATATATATGTATAAATGTATACATATAACAAAGGGATCAATGACAAATTATCAGACGATTATTTGTAATGTCAAAATAAATGATATTCATTAAAAATGCGAAAGAATATCATTCTACGCTTGGGATATACGTGGTGTTAAAAGAATATGACATTACTTTAGTACTTTGACGGGAAAATGTGAAGATACACGAGGCTTGGTTATGTGCAAGTGAAAAAGAGATAAAGAAAGAGAGAGAGAGAGAGAGAGAGAGAGAGAGAGAGAGAAAGGGAGAGAGAGAGGGAGAAAGAGTGGGACAGTCTTTACCTCGTTTATCCTATAAAAGTCAACGGTTCTTCGTCCTCGGTTTATCCAGCGCGTCGTGAGCAATCCAACAAAGCGCGGTGGCGCCTCAGGGGCCAATAACGCGACGCTCCTGATATATAACCACGAGTGATGGAGAGGGAGAGAAAGAGGAAAAGAGAGAGATTCTGGTTACCCTTCTCAACCTCCTCTACCCTCGTCTATCCCTTCCTCCTTCTCATCCTCCTTCCCATCCGTACGTCCCTTGCTCCACCTGTCCTGTAGTCGCTCGACCGCGTTGTTGTCGCCTGAAAAGGATTCGAGCCTTCCGGGAGTGTTAACAAACGAAGAAGGGAAAGGAAAAAAGGAAGCGGATCACTTTGAGAGAATGCGTTTCGATCTACGATTTCTAACGTATCGATCGATATCCAGACTTTTTCTTTCTTTCTTTATTTATTCATTTATTTTTCTCTTTCTTTTTCTTCCTTGTATATCCTCTTTTTCTTTGATCTTACTACATTTGATTATTTATTTTCCCCTTTCTGTCCTCTGTTTAGTACAAATTTATTATATAAATTTCTTTTGATGTTGTATAATGAAATCGTCGTTAATTACTTTTTTGTTAAAATACAAATGAATTCAATAGTTCGCGAAGAATCAAATAAAAGTTATTGAAATGAGTTCTGTTCCGTGGAAAAGCGATTTACTTGATATATAGGATATATATATATATATATATATATATATATGTATATATATATGTATATATATATATATGTATATATATGTATTCATACATTTATACATCGTTAATCGACATTGCTAAAAAGTTGACCAGTTAGGACGCATTTCCGTCAGCCTTTTTAAGCGGATGACCTTCAATAGTGATTCAATTTTATGCAGCTCGCGGAAATATAGATATTTTAGATGGGAACATTTTAAATCACTTTATAAGTCCGAAACTCATGTCATGAAGGGATTTATAAAATTGAAGTGGATTGAAAGGGGTTCGCACGGATGGGAGGGGATATGTTGTTAAGTAGTATACGCATCTGTCAAAAGAGAAAAATCGATTCTGTGGTCGAATTATACGAAAATAATTTTTCATGTTTTCCCATGTTCATGATAACACGTTTCTTTTTCTTTTTACATTTTTATTCTATTTTTTTTTTTTTTTTTTTTTTTTTTTAAATGGTTATTCTTCGTTTTGCTTGAAAATGTTGGACAAGTTAGCGCGAAACCGATCAGGATCGCGTACAGAAGTAAGAAAAATTCGCAATACATACATACGGTCCATCTTTCTCTTTTATTCATCTTATAAGCCTCCGTGGTTCTTTTCTTTATTCGACGACAACAATGCACGCGTGGCCTCAGGGGGCAATAACGATGGCCCTGATACCCTCTGGTAACAACCCCTCGCGCGGCGAACATCGACGACGTAGACTACGATTCACGTTCTGTTACTCTATTTCTTCTCTTTTGTCAAGATAAAGGACTTCCGTCAATTTGATTCGCTATGGTAAGAAGAGATCGAGTAACAAGATAATACAAATTATTTTTATTATTAAATCTAATGCGATATACTGATTAACGGGATGTGTAAACGAATAAGAATAAGGGAAAGGAAGAAGGTGGAGACAGAAAGAAAAAAAAAAAAAAAGAAGAAGAGAATAAAATTAAATTATATTAAACTTCCTCTTCATCCATAGAATGTTTAACAAACGATATCTCGAGGGAAATGATTTAATATAAAGAATTAATTATTAATTATTAATTATTAACTCATGGAAATATGATAATTTTATCTTTCTGTTCTTTTTTTCTTTTTTATTTTCTTATCTTTCTCTACTTCGATATCACGTGATTTAAGACAATAAATATATATATATATATATCTACCTACGTATCTACCTATGTTTAAAGAAGATGATCTAACTTTCGACACTTTAGCAAGGCACGTTAGTTATGGCTGACGGAAGTGACGAAGAGGGTGGTAACCGTTTGATCTTTTGGCCGGTCCGACGAATCCTTTGTGAATTGTATCTGCTTCCTTTCTACTTCTTCTCTCTCTCTCTCTCTCTCTCTCTTTCTCTTTCTTTCTCTCTTCATCTCTCATTCTCGAAGGGCGAATTTCCCTTTTCCTTTTGCAGATTTAATGTTGCTTATTGTAGAACGTCGACTCCTTTTGCCTCATTTCTCGTCTCTCCTTTTACGTATCCCAATGCAACGGTATATAGCAATTATACTCAGGAACGATCGGTATCGAAAAATCTTATCAAAGGGGAACGATTTTTATCCATTTTTCTTTTCGTGTCAAAAATGCTATTAATCAAATTTCATCGTATTAACAATTAATTTCGATAATTTGTCCAAAATATTGTTCGAGAGTTCGTACGATGTAGAGAACTACTTAGGTTAATGCCATTGATGAAAGGATTTTCAAACAAGAAACAGACGATCTATATACCTGAGTGAGATGAAGAAAGAGATAGGGAGATAAAGGGAGAGAAACTATTAAGGGTGGGAATATCCAATTCTGGAAACCAAATGGACATCCGGATCAACATTAATTAGTTTGTACGAAGCATACCGTTAGAGTTCTCTCGATAATTAAGCTCATTAGAATCTCCATATGTCTTTAGCTCCCTATAATCGTAAATATCACTTTCAAATAGGTATGTATCTTTGTCTCTCTCTCTCTCTCTCTCTCTTAATATATATGTATATATATATATATATATATATATATATATATATATATGTATTTACGTATTTACATATACGTAGCTATAAATGGCATTTAGAATTGCTTTAATGCGCTTGATAATACACCATGCAATTAGTTTCATGCAAATCTGTATTACCAAGAAAACAAATTGGCTGTTGACGTTAAGCGGAAATACGATTTGTTGGATGGTTAAAAACTATTATCTCCAACGCGTTAGATTATTTTAAATTGTCGAAATAATAATAATAATAATAATAATATTAATAGTAATAATAATAATAGTAATTGTCGAACAATTGTACAAATTGTACGGACCTTTCTCGTTGCCGAAAAGAAAGTTAACGTTGGAATTTCCAATTGCTGGATAAGTAAATTCTTTTCTTTTGGTTAAATAGACGTTTAAAAAGGGAACAGCTGAAAAGTATTAACTGTTGTAGATTATCCACGTGCAAATCCGTCCTAGGTTTAATCAACCAATCTCATTAAGATTTATCTTTTAGATTTTTCTTAAATATATTATATCTAAAGAGTCTCTCTCTCTCTCTCTCTCTCTCTCGTCGAACGAACCGTGCGTTATACATTATTATTATACCGGCGCGGCGCGATAGTTTCGTCGAAAAAGTTTTCGAACTCGAGTCGAGTGTGGATTTTTTAAGCTATTCCAAAATTCATGCGCGCATAGGATACGCTGTGTCCCGTTACAGGTATAATACCAAAACTTTGTTACGTGTCCTGACAGAGAGCAGTCAAGTAGTGGCCCTATATGCGACGGTTTATTTGCATTATAAAGCACGCTATACGCTCTGGTATGGCATCGCATCTACTACGATCTTGTGCCGTTCGCTTGGTGAGCTTTGTGCGGCCAAATAAACCGAGAGAGATTTAATCATCGCCGGATGGCTCTTCAAAGTCACCACCCATTGCTTGTCTCTTCATTATTCTCCTCTTTTTATGTTGTTGTTCATAAAGTTAACGTGACTCTCATTCGCCGTCTATATATATATATATATATAGATCTTAACTGTATACGTAGATTTTACTCTTTAATCGGACGTCAAATTTCCAAAATCTTATCTACGAAATAGAATCGTCCATTTTCGTTTATTCGTAATATTCTCTTTTATTATTATCTGATTTACGATGGAGAAAGAAAATTGAAATAAATTGCTATGGAAAATCAATTTGAAATAACGAAAATTTTATAAACCACCATTGTTGTAAATGAATGAATCATAAATAACGATCTTAAAATGAAAGATTTATTTTACGACTTAAACCATAAATAATATTCGAATTCGATTCGTTCCATTCAACGATGCCATTCTGTATTTCCACGAAGCGGTCAACAAACAAAGAAAATAATTATGTTCCTTTGTTGTATGAGAATCTTTCTCTAAATAGATTTTGTATTTCGTAGAGCATAGAACACACGTTTAATTTTAAATTATACTTATATCTGTATATACATACATATATATATATATATATATATATATATATATATATATATATATGTATATATATACCTACACATATACTAATGGGAATAAGGCGACGCATATTCCACATAAAAGAGATTTACCTTGCATAATCGCCCATATTCGAAAAGAGGTCCCTCCGTAAAATATCCGTTATAACGAAATGAATGTGAAAGTATACGATACGCTTTGTTGTATTAAAGATCTCCCTCTTGTAAGTTGTGAAAGACAATGTAAACAATGGCGGACAAGCCAGCGTCCGGAGATTAGTGGAACGTCAAAAAGAAGATTACGGATGAAATTTCGTAAAATGGATCACTTTGGGAAAGGTGATTGTTGTGGTTGTACAGCTAGGTAAAAGGACCAACCTATAAGCCTTTTCTTAGGATGAGATTAACGAATTAGGGAACAGACATAGAAAGATGTTGTCATAAAATAAGTAACGACCGTTGTTTACCGTAATTATTTTTGAACATTCTTAATTTTGTTCGGGTACTTGGATTATTTAATAGGTTTACGAACTTTCATTAATATCAATAAGAACATTTCTTACGTTAAACATACTCTAAACGATATAGAAGAAAGAAAAATATGCGTAGGTTATGATCGATAATAAATTTTGTTAGCGTATTATAGAAACTCGTAATAAATTTATATTTAATCTAATCTCGACAGCTGCCAGATATCGTAATACAAAGAATAGTTGTTAGTCGTATACGTTTGGTGATGCGAACTACATGTATATAGTTTGATGGATAATAAAACAATTTTTCTCATTTAAAAATTCGATAGAGAAAGATAACAATTATTTGTTCTTTCGATTGTAATAGTAATAAAGTTTATTTAGAAATAGGATAAAAGTGAAAGAGAGAGAGAGAGAGAGAGAGAGAGAGAGAGAGAGGAGAAAAAAGGAAAGAAGCAATGAAAGAAAGAGAGAAAAAAAATTTTAAAGAGATTCGTGTTTACGAGAAAGATGAGAAAGAGAGAGAGAGAGAGAGAGAGAGAGAGAGAGGGAGAGGGAGAGAGGATGAGGCAGATATCCGATTCGTGCTAGACACTTCGATTGGAATAAGAATAGAACGAGCGATGATCCTCGAGAAACGAAACTCTTAGAGAGTATCGTGGCGAATTATCGTTGATCACCAAAATTTAGCTCGTTGTCGATTGGTGAAGAGAGAAGTTGTGGAGTTAGAAAGAGAAAGGAAGAGTGTGTTACGAGCGTTAGTACGAAAGTTAAAGGAAGACGAATGTACATACGTAGAAAGAGTAAGGAAAGAGAGAGAGAGAGAGAGAAAGAGAGAGAGAGAGAGAGAGAGAGAGAGAGAGAGAGAGAAGGAGAGAAGGAGAAAGAAAGAAGAGAGAAAACGTTGTGGGTGGATCGAAGATAGAGAAAGAGAGGAAGATGGTAGCGTATGGAGAATAGAGAAAGACGATTTTCCAGATAGGAAGAGGAGAAGGGGAAAAGTGAGAGAGAAACAAAAAGAGAGAGAGAGAGAGAGAGAGAGAGAGAGAGAGAGAGTGAGAAGAGGAAAGTGGAGAGGGAAGGAGAAGGTAGAAAAAATCCGGGGATTTACGCGGAAAGGGCAAAATATTCCCCGCCCAGACCTCATTCAACCCCCGACAACGGGGTGGCTTTGGGTGAAAAGCGCGCACCCTCATTGGCCGAGGGGCTAATATGGCGGTGTTAGGGGTTGCGAGGTGGGGCGGGTGTACGCGATATTAAGGGCTGCTTTCATGTCCGACGAGCCAGTTGGTGGTGCGCCGTCGATTGACGCATTTTCTTTGGAAGGTGGAGAGTCGCGTCGAGCATCGGAACGATCTTTGACTCTCTCTTTCTCACTATCTCTCTCTCTCTCTCTCTCTCTATATATATATATATATATATATATATATATACACACATATATATATATATATATCATACACGTTCTCTCTCTCTCTCCCTCTCTCAAAATTTCTTTCTTTCTGATACATTCGTTCTCTCCATCCGTCATCTTTCCCTTTTATTTTTTACGCCTGTTCCTTTAATTATTTTATTTTTCATTTTTTATTTATTTATTTTTTCTTTCATCTCCCCCTCCCCCTTTTCTTTTTGCTTTTTTTTTCGAAAGCAAATCGATCGATTCATTCATCCAACTTTGTGGTCTGATCGTTTCCCTTTGTGTAACGTCACGTAAATGCAAATGTTCGTAAGGTACAATTTATACGTCTTGTATGTACTAAAGTATCGAGAAGAAAGCGGGAAATTCAATTTTCATCGGGACGAATACGTGTGCGGCGAGAAGGAGGAAGGACATTGAAAATAAGACCTGTGGAAATTTAATTATCCGTCGACAGCAGTGAGATTCGTGATATCTTCTTTTTTCTTTCTTTCTTTCTTTCTTTTCTTTCCTTTTCTTTTTGTTTTTTCTTTGGCTTCTTTCTTACGTCAACCAAGAAGTTTTGCGTTTAAAGAAGAGGACAACCCCACGTGTGAGAAATATCCATCTGTCTTTGAAGATAAATTTGCCGTTATCATCGCACGAGTAAATAACCTCGGTGATTATGGCGCAAACTTATAATCAGAAGAAGAACGTTTATAGCATCGATCAAATTTTGGGCCACGGCAAGGACGAAGGTACGATTTCTTTTTCCATTATTTCTTTTTTCCTCTTTTCTTTTTTCCTTTTTCCCTTTTTCTTTTCTACGTGATTTTTCCTTTGGAATATTTCGTGCATGATCTTTTTTTTTATCGTAAAGCGATACGATCGAAATTTATTACTACCTAAAGAAAATGATTGTTAATGCAATAACGTCAAAAAAAAAAAAAGCAAAAAAAAAAAGCAAAAAAAAATGCAAAAAAAAAAAAGAAGAAAAGAAAGAAAGAAAGAAAGAAAAAAAAAAGAGAAAAAGAAATGAAAGATCGGCGAAATCGCGTCTCTCATTAATTCATTATATCAAACGCAAATCGATATTGATGAACGATGATGAACGTGTAATTGAGTCTCTCCGTAGAGTCACGTGATCGGCCGAGCCCCCGAGATCCATTCGTACGATCTATACGCGAATGTCTTTTCCGTCGACGCAACGATCGATAGAGCTCGATCAACGATCTCGATTCACGGCTAATGGCATCGCGTTACCTTCGCACGCAAGTTACATCGAAAATAATGCGCGATCTCCGAAGAGCACGGACGGACGGACGGATGGACGAACGGACGGACGCACGCACGCGAAAGCTTAAATTGTCACTAGTCTTTGTAAAAAAGCCGACGGTAACATAATTAGGTCGTCGCTGTTATGCGAATCTCTGGTAACCATCTATGTAGGTACCTATGTAATGTAGATTTATGAAATGCGTTACGTCACGCAAACATTTTTTTTTTTTTTTTTTTTCAAAGTCAAACGAACATATCTATGAACTAATTGTAAGTTTAAATTTATAATCAACTAAGGTACGATAATATATGTATTTCTGTGTGCATGTGCGTGTACGTGTGTGTGCTCGCATTTTCACTTTGAATGATCGATCGATCTATAGATCTTCAAGATCAAGAGAAAAGCTAACAAAATGTATTCACCCATCATATTTATTCATTTATATTAGAACGACATGATAATAGCATTAGCCTAATCCTTAAACCCTTTAAGGTTTTAATTTTATGTGGTACTTAATTATATATTGAAAGATTCGGTAATCTCTTAAATCTTAAGTATTATGAGATAATACAATTATATATTTATCCTTTTGGGAAAATGCAAAGCTTTCTTAAAAGATTATTCCTCTAATTGATTCTTATCCGAATAGAGTGATTTAAAAAGAGAGAGAAAAAAAAAGAGAAATCATAAAGAATGTTGTCACTTCGAAGAACACATGTTTAACTCGGTGTTACCACCTAATTATTGCATCAATGAACTTCTCTCTCTATCTCTTTCTCTTTCTCTCTCTCTCTATCTCTTTCTCTCTCTCTCTCTCTCTCTATCTATCTATCTATCTATCTATCTATCTATCTATCTATCTATCTATCTATCTATCTGTCTATCTCTATCTAGCTTGATGTTCGACTTCCGGGACACGTTATCAATGTCCATTGAACGTAGGCTCAGTGGATATTAGTTCTGCTCGATTGTGGTAGAAATCGCGGTAACGTTGCGGATCTCACCTGTACTGCTATCCATTGTAATTAAAGCAGTTGCCAACGTCGATGTCCATCGTTGCATGATCCCTCCAACCTACGAATATATTAGTCGGTTTGACCATAGGTGTTTGTATGAGCTTGAACATGAGAGCGTGATTCTGTATACTTATGTATGTGTCTGTGTCTGTCTCTCTCTCTCTCTCTCTCTCTCTCTCTCTCTCTCTTTGTATCTGTGTGCGTGTACATACGTGCATATGGTTTGTGTGTATACGTTAGTTAACCATCGAGTTTGCTGTAATCAAATCTTCTTTTATATCGTTCGAGGAAGGAAATGAAAGTCAAATAAGACATTTGAAATAATATAAAAATCGAAGAAGTTATTTTTCATACACTTATCTATATAAATATCTATTATTCTATAATAATCGTCACGAACTCCTCGTAATTTGCATATAGAGTCGCAAAATCCGGCACGTTAAATTCGTTTAAATATAAAATTAATGGATATCTCGATCGGCGTCAAATTACGAACTATGTACGTCGTAATTACTTCGAGCGTTGAATATTTTCTATGAACGTAGTACGTACATGCATACATACATACATACATATATGTATATATATATATATAGATACGTATATATTCCAGCACAGGAAAGGTCCAAAACGGGAGTGCGTGCTCGTGCTTTCCGAACGTTTGTTACTTTTTATCGTTCTCGGTTCGTGCGTTGAATTAGCAGTAAAACGATTTTAATTTGTCAGGCTTGATCATTTAAACGAACGTATTGGCGAGAAATCATCAAACATGATTTAGATATAATTGGAAACATTTAGATATATCCATGCATATAAATATACATGCTATATATATATATATATATATATATATATATATATATAAATCGATAATAATTGCCGATTGAAGAACTTTTTTTCAAAATACATACTTCTATCATTGTTTTTCTTCTTCTTTCTTCCTCTTTTGTTTTCTTTCTTTTCTTTTTTTTTCTTTTTTTTTTTTCTTTTTTTTTTCCCAAGGATCGCTGCAACGATAAGCATCGACCATGTGGTCACTTGCCACGGTAAATAAATTTTTAATTTAGCGGAATGATCGATCGTCTCTCTCTCTCTCTCTCTCTCTCTCTCTCTCTCTCTCTCTCTGTGTGTGTTACTCTCTGTATCCCCTTCTTACTTCTAACCACCCCCTTCCACAGACTATCGAACCGCTCGTAGATTTAATAGAAAGCAATAGAGAGCTAGACATCAAG
Organism: Vespa velutina; assembly: GCF_912470025.1. Lineage (NCBI taxonomy): Eukaryota > Metazoa > Arthropoda > Insecta > Hymenoptera > Vespidae > Vespa > Vespa velutina. The sequence goes on from NC_062189.1 coordinate 18,221,265, forward strand.
TGGGTACCCCATTGTGTTCTAGCATAAAAACATTAAAATCTCTCTATTCAACTTGGATTAGCCTCACAGTGTTTGCTGCGTATATGTGAGTGCGATTACGTCGAAGGTGTGTTTATACGTGTGCATGTGGTGCTATCTGTTTCTCTCTCTTTCGTTTTATCTCTCTCTTTCTCTCATTCTCACTCTATCGGTCTGTCCTTGTCCCCCACGTACTCTTTCTCGCGCGCGAGTACACGCAGACCAATTTTAAAGTC
>NC_062189.1:18229018-18241518 GCF_912470025.1 Vespa velutina
CCTCTGACTATTGCACAAACGCATATTAAATTAGAACGATTCGAGTTTTAGAATACGAAACGTCGCGTCGATCGACGTCGTCCGAGTTATTGCGACTATAAAGAGAAAGAGAGAGAGAGAGAGAGAGAGAGAGAGAGTGCAGTCAAAAGGGTAGATGCAATCGGTGATAATTACATATAATTTCAGTGTCCCTCGTAGCGTCGACCGTTGCGTGGAATCCGATCTGCAAGACGGTCGACGGTTCGACGTTCGACGGAAGTAAAGGTCGGTTAATTTTTCATAAATCATGTAGTATTCGAACAACGTGATCATGTTTCTGCATTTACTATGAGGGAGGGGGGGAAAGTAGAAGAAGGAAGAAAGAAAAAAAAAAAAAGAAAACAATAGGGAAAAATAGGAAAAAGGAACGAACGTGAGATCGATCGATGATTATGAATAAATTCAATTTTTACATATTGTTTCCAATTAATTGTCCCATTTAGGTTTGACCTCGGAGAATAAAAAAAAAAAAAAATAAATAAGAGAGAGAACAACAATAATAGGGTATAAGTATAGAAAAAAAAGAGCAATAACAAAAAAGAAAAAAGAAAGAAAGAAAGAAAAAAAAGACAAAAAAAAGAAACAGAAAAACAACATGGTGGTACCGTATGATTGCAGGTGTGAACGAGCTGTCCCTACACGCACGTCTACTCCAATCGGCCGGTGGTGTACCAGGTGCGGATCCATCGGGTCCACCGAGTGGCGCCTTTCCGTGGTTCATACCACCGGTTTTCCCACCCCCGTGGCCAGCAAGCGCACCAAAACTACCACCGTTGCACGCGATTCTTTCGCAATATATAGGTCTACCATTACCGCAGAATTTGGCGTCTTTAAGCACAGTATTACCTGTAGGTTTAAATCCAGGAGCTTCTTCTCTCAATCATAGCAACGTCAATGGTCATACATTGGGGAATCATTTGCACGGACATCCATTGAATCTTGGTGTTCAAAATTTACCGCAAAATTTAAGCTCGAAACACGAAAAGGAGGATGACTCGGCGTCGTCTGACGATGAAATCAGAAGACAAAGCGCGGAGGTACTCAGAGTGAAGGCTGAAGAAGTATTACGTAAGGCAGATAATTAATAAACGAATTAGAATGATTTGTTCTTTTTTTCTCTTGATGGTTATCGCTCGATGGCTGGGAATATGAAAAAAAAAAAAAAAGAGAAAAGAGAAAAGAAAAAGAAAACAATATAAGAATGTAACAGCTGTGATTGGTTAGAACGACGAGTCCAATACGAAGAGAGATACAATCACGGTCACGAAAAAAGTAATCATTATATTTCCGTAATGGACAATCCGTAACATATATACATATAACATGTATACATGTACTAATGTCGAAAGACGTGCCCGGGTAAATTTTTACTTGGACGCAAATCTAGCTCGTCGTTTATGTCCGCGTCACCGTGCTCCTTTTGCATATGTCGATATCATAGAGATATGTAGTCGATATCGTGCGCATGCAAGACTGCTTGGTGTCGCGTTAATTGGGACACACGTATGTACCATACAAAGTGTAAATGTAAACACGTAGAAAACACGCGATTCGCTCCTAGAACGATTGCGTCGTTTATAGAGACCGATCGTTTAATAAAGCAAACGAGAGACAAAAGAGAAGAGAAGAGGGGGGGGGGACAGGGGAGGTGGAAAAAAAAATACAAGAAAAGAAAACGAAAAAAAAAAGAAAGAAAGAAGAAAAAGAAACAAAGACAAGGAACGCACGAAGATAAATCTCATGGTGGATTGGGAGGACGGAGTCCGGATTTTTTTTTTAAAAAAATAAAAAAAACATAAAAAAAAAGATAAAAAAAAGGAATAAAAAAAGTACACACCTGTGTGATAATATTATGTAGTACGCGTGCAACTTCGAAAACGATGATGGTTTTCTTTATGTAAATATGTAGGTAACCGATTATGTTAAAAAATATATGAGACAGATAATATCAATCGTTGTTGTATCTCTACTCTTTTTAACATCGTTTATGCCTTCCTTCGTGTCCACAACCAGAGGGGTAATTACCATTTTTTTTTTCCTTTCTCCCTTTAACCAATTGTTTCTCCTGTGAGGATTACGTGCTGTACGTTACTAAAAAAAAAAAAGAAAAAAAAATAATAAGTCGAGTAGACGAAAAAAGAAAAAAAAAAAGGAAATAAGAAACCATATCTATAGATTTCGAAATCAAATCGTCCTAGTTCATAAGTAGCTTTTTTGGTTTTTTGGACATATATATATATATATACGTGTGTATGTATGTATGTATGTATATGTATGTATGTATGTATGTTCTCGAACGATACCTTCATTTTCTTATGTGATTTTCGTTGAAAACGGACACGGCAAAATCGTTTCCGCGTCATTAATCATAGAAGGATTTTATAGCCGGCCTCGTTTCGGCCCCGTCATTACGACAATTTCCTGAATTCCGGATTGTACCCACGATTTCGTAGTATGGCGACGAACTGGGTAGGGGTACACGTTTGTGAGAGGACCACGTTCCCACGAGTCTTCGTGTAAACGTCGTTGGTGATGTCGTTCGATCGGTGTGTCCCCACTCTTTTATATGTATGTATGTGTATATATATATATATATATGTATATATATATATGTATATATATATATGTATATATATCTCTCTTTTTTCCACCCTCGCTGTCTAACCGAAAGAGAGCGAGAGAGAATGAGAGAGGGGTCGATCCAAAAGAACGGACGAAGCTCATCCAGCTTTATACCGGTAACACGCACAATGGCAATTACAATCGGGCCAATTTATTCGCGTTATCGGAAATTTATCTGTCGTAACGACGACCGACGTGGCTTCGCTTCTCGCGCCGCGTGAATTAACGTTATCGCTGGTTCGAGTCTGCTTCGAAGCGTACACCTCGTGCTCGGCAACGATTATTGCACCACTACTAGTACGACCAATAGTAATAGTAATAGTAATAGTAGTAGTAGTAGTAATAGTAGTAGTAGAACTAGTAATAGTAGTAGTAATAGTAATAGTATACTAGTAATAGTAGTAGTATACCGTCATCAACACCATCGCAATCGACATTGGACGACACCTGCACCTTGCTCGTAGGACGATCATCATCGTGTTGTATTATCTTTCACCGTGATCGAGTTTTACGATAAGACCGGTAAGTTTCGATGGAAAAAAAAAAGAAAAAAAAAAGAAAAAAGAAGGGAAGCCGATGAACTTCCTTTTTTATTATGTACATATATACATACATATGTATATACATATATATATATATATATATATATATATATATATAGATTCTTCTTTTTTTTTTCCTTTCTTTCTTTCTCATTTTTTTCTTTTCGAGAGAGTCTTTTGGAGGTCATCCTTTGTAAAATTTCGGTAAGCCATTTTTATATTTCGACATACGTATATACATGGATACATAGATACTATGTATGGTACCAACATATATTATTCGCGATAAGAGAACAGACTTTTGCTTCCCCGTAGTATTCTATATTATACACTTTCGCGTTTTAGCTCAACGACCGTGTCGCATAATGCCGTTAAAGTTTCTGCTAAATGGAACCACTAGAAGGAGAAAAGAAATACTCCTCTCGTCCACTCCGCCTTGGTCACATTTACTCGTACGCTTTCGTTTCGCCCACACGCCACGAGTCTTTACGTCCCTTCGACGTTTAACCAATTTCTTTTTTGTGAATCGATATGTTCCTTTTACGATATCTATGTAAGTTATATCGTTAAAGTATTTTGAATACAAAGCGTTTTGAATTTGAACTATATGTATATTTTTCTCTCTTTCTCTCTCTGTTTCTCTCTGTCTCGCTAATCGAGAAACACTCTCTCATCCCATCCCTTTTTCTTTCTCTTCTTTGTTTCTACTCTCCTTTTTCCACGGGCGACGTAGTTTTCGGAGTAGACAAGGGATCAGCGTTGAATACCACTGATCGCGATCGCAACCGGCTACCAAGGACAATTAGATTAAAAGCAGCGCCTCTCGCGGCGGCTTGAGATCCATTAGTGCCCATTGTACCACCCCATTTGCACCCCCGTCACCATCTCCGTGTGCCGTTACTCCATCCCTCCTTACACGCCGAGTGCAGCCCCTATCTCGAAGCCAGGTACTTATTCTCAATAGTAATATGCTCACTTCACTCCTCTCTCTCTCTCTCTCTCTCTCTCTCTCTTTCTCTCTGTCGTCCTTCGTCACTCTTCTCTTTATCTCTCTCTCTCTCTCTCTTTTTCTTTCACTCTCTTCCTATATATATATATGTATATATATATCTTTTTCTCTTTTACTCGCGCACGCTCTGCCCTCGAGAAACGGAAAGTCGCGAGAAGTGGCAAGAACGGTCTGAAAAGATTTCTCAGCCTCCGAGAAAATCACTAGGAGCTGATATACGACGACGTGGAACGAACCGACGTTAATGACACCCTGAATGACATCAATTAGTCCATCCGCGGCAATAAACCTCCCTTCTCGTTCTTGCGTTTTCCAACGCTTCGTCCTTTCTTTCCCGATGAGACGATGAGGAAGAGATGGAGGAGCAAAAGAAAGAGAACCAAGAGAAAGGAGAAAGAAGAGGAAGAGGAAGAGGAGGAGGAGGAAGAGGAGGAGGAGGAGGAGGAAAAGGAAAAGGAAAAGGAAGAGTAGCAGGAGGAAGAGAGTGCAACGATGCGAACGAATAAGCATACGCTTACGACGACCGCGAGAAAATTATCCAACGCTGCTAATGGTATTTATTATGCCGGCGATTGCCAAGGGAAAGGTGCTCTCTGATAGAGCCCGATTAGTTTCCTCGTCCACATCCAAATCATGCGCATACACACATGTACATATATACATGCACGTATGCATACATTCTCTCTTATTTTCTCTCTTCTTCTGTCGTCTCATCTTCATCAATTCCAGCCCCCCTTCCTCATTCTCTCTACCCCTTACTCATTTACACACTCCCGTTTTTCTTTCCTTTCATTTAACTTTCGTCGTAATCACTTTTATCGTTTTACATCATTGCCAGAATAAAGAAACAATGATTCTTTATTTACGTATTCCTTTCTTATTAAAGTCGAATTAATCGGTTTTTAATCGAAACGTCAATATATATATATATATGTATATGTATATGTATATGTATATGTATATGTATATGTATATGTATGTAGAAAGATGATAACGATATCAGAGTAGGATTTAATTAGAACAATCGTTAACAAGTAGCAATTCATTCAACTATTTGGTATTCTATTATGTAAGAGAAAAAGGTATAGAGAGTGAAAGAGAAAAAGAGAGAAGAGAGAGAAAAGGAGAGAGAGAGTGAGAGAGAGAGAGAACGGAGATACAAGTGCACGATATTAACGTAGTAAATATATATATATATATATATATATATATATATACATATATAATACACAGGTATATACAATATATAACTTCATCGAGTGGTCCTTTAACAAATGAACATTATGTCGGTGAAATAATAATCGTCTCGTGGAAGCTGCGATTATATTCGTGGAAGCACTTCGTTCGACACGAAAAACCGACGGAAAGATAAATATCTCTCTGAGTTTAGAATTAATAAAAAGCGAGCGTTTCTCTACTAGCACAGGTTATCCACCCTGTGTTCCACTTTATCTCTTTACCTCAAATTCCTATTCTCGCTTTTGAACGTTCTAGATAACGACTCGTGGAAATTGTCAAAGATAAAAGAAAGAAAGAAGGAGAGAAAGAGAAAGAGAAAGAGAGGGAGAAAATAATACAAAATTAAATAGTAGTTCATTAAAATTGTCTAATTCCTTCGAGAGTTAAATAATCTTGTGTCTCGAGCAATTTTTCTTCTCGTCGCGAAAAAGATGAATAATGATCACCCGTTGTGAATTCGAAGAGAAGATAGGTATGCAGAAGCAAGAGCCCACGTTAGTCGGCCATGGAACTCTTTTTTCTTTTTTTTTTGTGAACCTTGAACGTTCACACGTTGTGAAGCTGAGTGTACGGTTATGCTTAAAAATTAGTGTCGTTATGACGCCGCCTCTTTAACTCCGTATACACGAGCAATGCACACTTCATTAAGGCTATTAGAAAGCATCTGGGCATTCAGGATGCACAGCATGGCGAGAGTAACACCGGTCCTGAACCGATCCGATTCTCTCTCTCTTTCTCTCTCTTTTTTCCCCTTCTATTCCGTTCGTCACGTCGTCGTGTCCTTTCACTCTCTCCCAGACGGGCCGACAATGATTCTCCTTCTTTTCTCCTTCTTTTTCTTCTTCTTTTCCTTTTTACATTTCTTCTTTCTCACTCGATGAGATTTGTTCTCGTATTTATCGAAAATTATATTATGTATCCGTACTATATAAGGATTTACTTATTATTTAATTATCAATTATATTAATCCTATCTTTGTCATCATTGACTCGTTTCAATGAATACAATTGACGTTATATCCTTAATGTTACGAAAGAAAATAAACGTACAAAAAAATAAATCAATTCAAAGGAATTATTTTGAATGAAAGTTTATCGACATTACGTCTATTTGTTCATAGTTTATGTAAAACCATTTAAACGTTTGGAATATTATAAAAAATGGAAATAATAAAAAGATTGTCAATCTCGATCGCGATAGATACGTATTTAGAAAGAGAGAGAAAGAGAGAGAGAGAGAGAGAGAGAGAGAAAGAACACATTGAAGAAAAGATCAAAGATCGCGGTGTTCTAATAGACCTTAAAAAGAACTCCCGTTCACACTCGATCAATTTCGTCGAATGAAGCGATTTTCGATGGGATAAAGGATGCATCAAGGCATATACAAGGCACCGTGTCGTCTCGTACGTACATACGTACGAGATCGTACGTACACATCGGGGGGTTTTAAACGCGCGACGGAATTCTTTACGCAGACGTAGAGGGATAGCTCGAATCTTTTTTTCTTTCTTTCTTCTTTTTTTTTTCTTTTTTTTTTTCAAGAATACTACAAATACGTCGTCTCGTCTCGTCTCTCTCTCTCTCTCTCTCTCTATATATATATATATATATATATATGTATATATCTTTCTCTCTTTCGTTTTCGGGAACATTATCTCTTTCTTTCTTTTCTTTTCTTCTTCTTCCTCTTCTTCTTTTCCATTTTTTTTCTCTCTTCCTTCTTTTTCTTTTTTTTTTTCTTTTTCTCTCCATTCCTCCTTCCTTCTAACAAAAAGGATACAGGTAATAAAAACGTGGCTCTTACCCCATCCTCCACCCCTCAACCCTCATCCCGTTCCAATGTGTGAACGAGAAGGATAGTGGTGGTTAAGTATAGTCGATAATACGATTTTACAATTTACACGACCCCAGGGAGAATCCAGAAACATGGACGGTGGTACCTACTCGTCGGACGTTTCTCCCGGAAAAACGTCGTAAATTAATCGTGCATTTAATTTCGTCCCGTTGGCGAAGCAATCTAATAAAGCGTGAGACACGAAAGGCTGTGGCTACACTTTGATAACACTCCTATCCCCCTACCCCCGCCTTCCTGCCTCTCTCTCTCTCTCTCTCTCTCTCTCTCTCTCTCTCTTTCTCTCTCTCTGTCTGTCTTTCTTTTTCCGAGCTCGCCATCAGCATTACGTTACATTAAGCTGATTATCTCTATCTCTCTCGCGCTTACCTACGAACCTTCTTTCGTTTTTCTCTTGTTTTTTCTTTTTCTTTTTTTTTTTTTTGTTGCTTTTTCTTTTCTCTCCTTTTTTTTCTCCTTTTTTTTTTTTTTTTACTTTTCCTTCACCGCTTTGCCTTACCTCAGGCCGCAATTTACGAGCTTATTCGTTAAACACTTTGTTTGTAGGATCAGAGCGTCATCGGCGTTACCTCGACGACGACGACGACGACGACGACGACGACGACGACGTAGAGAATCTTTCTCTTTTTATTTCCTCTTCTTCTTCTTCTTCTTCTTCTTCTTCTTCTTCTATTTCTTTTCCTTTTTTTCTTTTGTTTATCTAATCTCCAAACGAGTATGTTCCACTTCTAACTATTAACTAAAATATTAAACTCGAAGATCAAAATTTCTCTTTCAATGATATATGTCCCGTCGACGTACTTACGTAGATAGGTATGTATGTAAATTGTATATAATTGTAAATTCTCTTGGGTAATAAACGTTATAAAAGAAAATAGATGATAATTTCAAAATCGTACTTTAAAGAACCCTCTCGTTTTACGAAGATAAAGGATAAAGAAAGAAAGAAAAAAAGAAAGAAAGAAAGAAAGAAAGAAAGAAAGAGAGGAAGATAGAAAAAATGTCGTCACTTCCCATTGCGTGAAGAATCGCACGACGGGTCGTTATCAAACCATTTGGAGCAAGTGAGATGGAGAAAGTAAGAATGCCGAAATGGGAAGCCGGTCTCCGGTATCCGTTTAAACCTAAAGTGCTTTCACCGGTGAGCTATGAAGGGCGAGTTTTAATGGCCGTTTAAGGGGATTTTGGTGGATAATTAGCCGCCTAGCAAGAAAAAGAAGCGGCACGTTACGAAGAGACTTCGTATACGTGGATACTCGGTGTGAAAAGCCGCGACAAAGAGGGTCGGTTACACGATTACACGGAGCGAGTGGTCCCAAGTGATGACGATGGTGACGGCGGCGGCGGCGGCAGCAGCTCAAAAAATCCATTCGCATCGTCGATTGGTTCTTTTTGGTCCATGGATCGTCGCGACTGGATTGGATCTTGTATTTTCTATCTTCCTCTCTTTATTTTCTCTCTCTCTCTCTCTGATTCGTTCTTTTATGGTCTCCTTTTTTAGCTTGTGCACGCTGCGAAAGACGAGAGAGAGAGAGAGAGAGAGAGAGAGAGAGAGAGAGAAAGAGAGAAGAGTATCGGCTGCACGAATGGTTGAACGAGCTCGTCCGAACGGAAGTGCGAAAGGAGATTTCTCGTTCGGATCCTTTTTACCTTCACCTTCACCAGTCTCCTATGACCGACCTCCCGTGGCGACTTCGAGCAGATGCGGACACCCGGTATATATATATATATATATATATATATATATACATATACATATACATATATACATATATATATTTATTTATATGACGCGTTACACGAGAGCAGCATAATAAACCACGTCTCCTCGTGTTTGGCCACAGAAGTATCTTTCATTGTAATTTTGTGACGGGTCCATGGCTACCCGAGTGTTGGCACCCTCCTTTCTCTTTCTTTCTCTCTCTCTCTCTCTCTCTCTCTCTCTCTCTGTCTCTCTCTCTTTTTCTATTTCTCTTTTTTCATCCCCAGTGGTGTAAGCTTACGAGTTACTATTTAAGTACTTTGCGTTTTGAGAACGAGACTGGTTTCATCGTTGGTTGAATCTTGTAAACGGATATAACCCTTGGTAGTTACTTTATTTCTTTATTTCTTCATCCGGCTCTCGTTAACGTCGGATTGCATTCGTTTCATAACTCTAACGAAATTGCATCATGAGAAAGAAATAATAAGAGCAGAGACTGAACTTATCCGCTGACTCCGACGATCTTGAGATGAGGGGTAAGTATAATGGTCTCTCTCTTTCTCTCTCTCTTTCTTTCTTTCTTTTTTCTGTTTCTATATTTTTCTTTTTTCTTCTTTTTCTTTTCTTTATTTTTTTTTTTCCTTTTTTTTTTTTTTTTTTTTTGGTTAAAAAGTAGAAAGTGACGGAATGAAAATCGTTATTTAAATTTCGTCGAGCATATCTACGTTAATAATATTTCGTTACTAGTACCGTATAAAGCTGATTTTATTTGTTCTCTTTTTGTATGTGTGTATGTCTGTGAGATGGAGGGAGAAGGGTTTATTATTCTTCTCTTTTCTCGATTCTTAGAAGGAAAGGATCGGGGTAGTTAAAAAATTGATGAACGAAGTAAATGTAGGACGAGGTAAAAGATGCGCGCGACCACGCCGGTATCCGTGTTATTGATTTCATCTTAATCAGATCTCAACATCTCAATTACGTTTTGAGCTGGGCTTTCTCATTTGTTTGCAGGAGAGATTTTAAAGCCAGGCCCCATTGTCTGCGCACCACCACCACCCTTGAGCCTCCAGCTCGGGCTTAACTTTTCATTCTCCTGACAAATTGCAGGTTCTCTATCGTCGGTATGGAGCACGGGTGTAAATCGAATGAAACAATGGAGGCATCCATCTACTCCGATTCTACAATCCTGCTTATCCGTCTAACGTGTTGTCGAGAAGAGAGAATTTAATTTTATCTCGAATCAGCTGTCGCTATTCGATTTTTATCTTTACCTTGCTACCCCCTCTTCTCCATAGATTTCCTTGTTACCCCCATCCCAACTTTCTACCTCCTACTTCACCACCCACCCGACATCCATCCATCCATCCATCCATCCATCCATCCATCCATCCATCCTCCTTTCAACTTCTTACATCTCGCGTCAGCCAAAAGGATTTACCTCGACTATATTCTCTTTCCACCATCGAAATATACGTCTACGAGTTTTTTTTTAAGACAACGAGCTTGACATACACGCGCACATATATTTTTCCAAATCTGTTTATTTTAATTCGAAAAATATTGCCACGATTGATATTAATTTCATACTCGAATTATTGTTTCAAACGTTTCAAATATTAAACTCTATCAATTTCGATAGATTTAGACTGTTGAATAGACTCTCTCTCTCTCTCTCTCTCTCTTTCGTATCAAGAAACGTCTTGAGAAAATCGTTAAAATCGACTATATAACGAGTATTCTCCTTCTTTGCCATTAATGAGCCATCATTGTCGGCCGGTTGATTTGATCGATCGATCACGCGAATCCGATTCAGATACCAAAGACCAAAAACTAATACGATGCTTTTCGCGAACTAATAAAGTGCATTATGTTAAACCATGAACGTAATAGTAATAGTATCCCGCTCTGACTGAGGGTCACGTGCCGGCACGTGTCACGTTATGACGACGGGCCGCCACTTTCCTACTCCTCGATTCTTTCCTTTTATTTAATTAGTGCGACTTTATGAAACGGTTGGTCGCTCAGCGCATTACTCTATCTCTCTCTTTCTCTCTCTATTTCTCTTTCTCTCTTTCTCACTCATCTTCCGCCAATTTTCACAACGAAGGACGATTTATTTCTCATGTACGATGATTGGCTAGGAAAAAGGGCAATAATAAAAGTTATCGACCCTACTACCTATAACCTACTCCCTTTCGTTTCCTATTCCATACTTTTCTTTATAAGTTTCTATATATTTTTCAATATATTTTTGCGTTTCTTCGTATCAAACTTAAGAGACAAATCAATTGAAGGAAAAATAGGATGAACGATATAAATGATAAAAACCACGCGGTACACGTGAATAGAAAAACGTTTTTCATCGTCGAATTCTTTTATACCCGAGTAGCATCGATCCCGGTATACATCGTTGAATCGTTCTACGCCGCCAAAAGAGATTTCCGATAAATTCTCTTGCACTTTAGCGCGAACGCTATTTTTTCGCCTCGCAAATCGTCCGTCTTTGTGTCCGTTACCGCGTTCTTTCGTTTTTCGATTAGCATGAAGAAAGTTAATTCTGTTTCTTTTTTCCTTTCCTTTTTGTTTTTCTTTCGCGTATCTAAATAATATTATCTATATATATTATTATTATTGTTACTATTATTATTGTTTTTCGTTATTATTATTGTATGATCGATCAATCTTTCCTAGATCTCATATCAGTTGATCAAGATATCTTCGAAGATAGATCGATAGGTGTGGAGAGGGACGGAAAATGAAAAGGAACGATAAGGTAAAATTTTAAATTAATAAAAAAAAAAAAAAAAAAAAAAAGGACAACTCTCGTCTCTTGACGAGTAAAACAAGGACGAATTTTGTGTAATGCAAACTCCGAGAGGATTGTATAGGGAAAAAAAAGAAGAAGAAAAAGAAAGAGAGAGACCAAGCGCGCGCGCGCGAGAGAGAGAGAAAGAGAGAGAGAGAGAGAGAGAAAAAAAAGAAAAGTAGAATCAGAGATAGGGGTTGTACTACTCAGGCCGCAAACACGAAGCATATATCCTCGTCGAATCCTTTTAACTCTTCGAAGCGAGGACGACCGATCACAGTGTGACCATCCAGACATTTCCAATATACTTCGGCACTTTTCACGGTTGCAGTTTTTTAACGGCAAATCGTGTCCCTGTCACTTTTCGCATTCGTTGCCCTGGAAAAAGAAGGAAAAGGATGAGTACGGTAGTAGCAGTAATAGTAGTAGGATATAGAGTGAGGAAGAGAAAGAGAAGGAGGAAGAGAAGAAGGAGGAAGAGGGGAGGAAGTTGGATAATAAAAAGGACATCATGGACGAAATCGTGAGTGTGCATGTATACTCTCTCTCTCTCTCTCTCTCTCTCTCTCTTTCTATATCTCTCTCATTTTATCTCTCTATATGTTTCACTACCGCGTGTTCAATACATCTAACATAAGACACGCGCGCGGGTACACACACACACACATATACATATATATATATATATAT
>NC_062189.1:18251518-18269018 GCF_912470025.1 Vespa velutina
TTGTCAAAAATCTTTACGATCAAGTTGACGTTTATATCATATGAAATGTATACCATCATTAGGATGTTATAAATAATACGAATTTTTTTTTTCTTCTTCTCCTTTTTCTTCTTCTTCTAAACAACAACAATTACAAGAAATATTAATCAAATAATAACAAAAATATAATAATTATATTTCTAGATCGATTGAGAGCATATGTCGTGTTGTTACGTACGTATTATACGTGTACACGTAAGAATGAAAAATATCGATTTTTAATAAGATTATTTTATAACCGGACAAATAAATTCATCGATTTTATATTACGTTTAAATTTTCGTTCGAATTATCATCCTTTGTTCTATTTTCTTTTTAACTCATTCTTCTTTTTTTCTTTTTCTTTTTTTTTTTTTTTTTTTCTATTTTTTTTTTCTCTTTTTATTTTTTCTATGGGATGGAAGTAAAAAAAGATCCACGAGTGAAATATTAGATTCTGGTTGGATAAGAGAAACGTAACTCTCTCGCTTCTTGATGTCTCGGGATTGCGATACCTGTATCTGGTGCAGTGCACTGTTATAATTACGGAGTAGCAATCAATTAGTACACCAATCATGCGTTGATTAAGGGGTCGATTGGAATGTAATGGGGCCGTAGGTGGTCAGTGATAATTAACGTTCGTGGAAACCGCTCCATGCGTACTGCGTAAAATCAAATACTGTCCACCCTCCCTACAGGAGCGGCAGGAAACGAAATATTCGGCGTGCGGCGAATGCGATGCCGGCATTCCCACTACCTCCTACCCTTCCGTTTACCATCGTCCAACCCTTCACGTCCTTCATCCTGATCGTCGTCTACCCGTCGCCACGAATATTAACCTATTTTCCGAACTCGCCACGAAACTGTGGAAACGCGTTGGTCCGCCTAACAATGACATTTTCTTTCGATAACCATCCCATTAACGAAGATAAACGGGTATTTTACTCCTCGCAGGGGGCGAGGGGTGGGTGGGGGGAGGGGGGAAGAGAGAGAGAGAGAGAGAGGAAAAATCATATTTCAAAAATTCATTTCTATCAAGTCACAAGTATCCAACAAAAATTGTACAAATATTAACGTGTAAAAATATATTAAACTCTCGCGCTTCTCGTAGATACAAACTTTCTATCTCGTCGATATTAAAAGTGTCCACGCGTATCATGTAATTTGATTGCACGCATACTACACGTATACGCATATAATGTCTCTCTCTCTCTCTCTTTCTGTCTCGCATATAATATAATATATATATATATATATATATATATATATGTGTGTGTGTGTGTGTGTGTGTGTGTGCGCACAGACAAACATGCATTCGCACGCATGCACACACACGCATACCACATCTACAGAGCTAGATATATTCATATATCTGTATGCGAATACTCTAACGTGCCGAATAGAGAAACGGACGTACACACGAATACCAGCCGGTCAACTTTTAACGTAGGAGGGTGCATTTTATTTTTATGCCGAACTACCTTTGAAATGCAAATCGATTGTTGGCCGAGCCCCTGCAAAAAACCGGGCAATTAGCGGCAAAAACAATCCTGGCGTATTTGCACGGGTACTCATTTCGGAACTCCTCCGTCCTCCCTCTCACCGATTCAACGCCGCCATCGTTGCACACCCCCATCGCCCTTCAACCCCTTTCCCATTCTCTCTCTCTCTCTCTCTCTCTCTTTTTGCTGCTCTCTTTCTATCTCCGTTTAACGCGTCACGCTCGAAAGTTGCTCTTCGATGCAGATATTCGTTTCGCCGATTTTTTCCAATTACGAATGCGCATCTCGCTCGCGAAATTGTTTAATTAACGCCCGATCGACGCCGGCCTTTTCGCACCGTCGCGACGCTCCCTTTCAATCCTGTTCCAACCCTCCTCTCTTCCTCCTCCTCCTCCTCCTCCTCCTCCTGTTCCTCCTCTTTCTCTTCCAGCTTTCTCTCTCTCTCTCTCTCTCTCTCTCTCTCACTCTCTATCTCTCTTTTTTCCACCATCGCCATCGTTTTACTTTATTGTTAGCCCGCTCGTGGTTCGAAACGCAGCCTTTTGTTATTTGCCTTTCCGTGCAAGATAAAAACTGTAATAAAGCGAGAGACCAAACGCAATGATATTTATCAAACGATAGCCAATTCACATCTGATGTTACGCTCGAAGTAACGTTCTTGATACGAATACTCCAATGAATCCTATCGGAATTACTCTGTTACAATTTTAATTCTTCCCTCCTACCTATTAGATCCCTCCTTCTATCCACTAGCCCATCATCTCGCAAACATTCAATCCCCAAATGTGATTTAATCTCTCATCAATATGTTCAATGATAGGTATTTAATAAATTGTAATTCATTTAGATCAAATCGTAGGTATATGTTAACGTAACGAAAACGTTAATCTTCTCGTGATATTATTATATAAATATGCTTGTTGAGGGATTAAAATTGTGAATGTAAAACGAGAAGTTGTAAGAGATAAGTCAAACATTAAGGGAAAAAGAAATTAGAGAGAGAGAGAGAGAGAGAGAGAGAAAAACGTAGTTCTCGGTTTCAACGGCGTGCCATCGACGTCAACGTCAATTTGCGGGCCGACGCGTTTAAACGTTTTCATTGTTCGCCTTCCAACACGCGGCAGCCGCGGAAAAGCGACGAACAGGAATGTTCGTGTGGAGAACTAGAAGGGGTGAAGAACACACGTAGGCGTCGTTCATTCTACGCCACGTTCGGTGATATCAAAGAGAGAAAGGAAGAGAAAGAGAGAGAGAGAGAGAGAGAGAGAGAACGAGAGAAAATGACCAATTATCTTCCTCGAAGAGTAGCCGCCACGGAAGTACCTATTACATTAATCAGCCTGAAAAAACGAAATTTTCCCCAAGCGTATTTTCGCGTTAGGGGGTAACCGCGACTTTCATTTAACTTACCTAGAGGTAGATAAACTACCTCGTAACTCGGTGCCCTGCCTCTCCACTTACCGGCCCGTTTTTCCCGATACTTTTTCTACCTCACTTTCTCTCTCTTTCTCTCTCTCTCTCTCTCTCTCTCTCTCTTTCTCTCGTTTTCTCTCCTCCTCTATCCCTCTAACTAACATCCCGCCGGCTACTAGGTCCTCGCACTACTTTATGTCTAACGAGAAAAACGGGGTAGTAACAGAGAGAGAGAAAGAGAGAAAGAGAGAGAGAGAGAGAGAGAGAGAGAGAAAGAGTGGAAAAAGAGACGATGACCATCCTCGTTCACTTTGTCCTCAACTCTTCCCCACCGTTTTTATTTCTTGTCTCTCTTTTTCACCGGGCATCGCCGTCAGCCATTTTATTTTTTTACCTTCTTCTTTATCAGCACAAGAGAGAATCTCCCGTTCACGTTTCCTCCTGAAAGAAGTGAGTAGCGATGGTGGTAGGGTGTCTCATCCGACTAGGATGAGAGAGAGAGAGAGAAAGAGAGAGAGAGAGAGAGAGAGAGAGAGAGAGAGAGAGAGAGAGAGAGAGAGAGAGGGTGGTGCACGGAGAGACGCACGGTTATTTTAATGAGAATCCGGCCGCGCGTTTGTGGCGCCATCTACGTCTGCTGCCACGTCTAATGAACGCCCGTGCAAATATTATTTCTGCTTATGTACTCGCCAACTTGGTACGACTTTGGCCGCTCTCTAATTAATAATGCTAAACAGACGAGTCGACTCGCGCCCTCTCTATCTATCTATCTCCCTTTATCTATCTCTCCTTACCTCTCTTTATCTATCTCTATCTATATCTTTCTTTACCTACCTCTACCATCGTGCTTTTGCGCGATCTCTAATGCGCTGCTGACGATCCTACGTAGAAGAGGATTGAAAAAGATAGGTGGGGGCGGGAAAAGGGAAAGAAGGTTTGGGGTGGTTCGGGACCTTTGAGGAAGAGGGGGGCAGATGGGTGGGTGGGATGATGTCTTTCCCATCGCTTTATCACTTCTTGCTTCAATGCTTTTTTCCTCGAGACCAAAGAAACGAGTCGATCGAGAATGAAAATACAAAGAAACGTGGAAGAATTTTCTTTTTCTTAATTTTCTTTTCTTTTTCTTTTGCTTTTTTGTTTGTTTCTTTTCTTAAATCGAAAAGACTCTCCTTTGGTGAAGCCAACTGCGAGGGGTAAGAGAGTATGGGGTTTTGGTTTCACACTTTGTAACTCTCTTCGAGAATGTGTTAGGAACGCAGGGAGTCAATGGAAAGAGGTATGGTTTTCGTTCGAGAGACTTCGTACGATGTAGTTTAGATGATGCGCAAACGTTTAATGAATATTCGCGTCGTTAAATCGTGTATGTAAGACGCAAGAGAGAGAGAGAGAGAGAGAGGGGGGGGGATGGGAAGGGAGGAGGGAGAAGTTAAAGTATATTCTCAAGCGGTTCGACGAATTCCCACTGTTACCACTGTTTGCGGATTCCGCTCGGTTGCTTCGGAGTTTCATTGATCTCGTTGCTCTCGGAGCCAGCTTATTCGAGTCCTTCGCTGGTTCTTTACTTTGTCGGGGCAATAAAGTTAGGCGAGCAGCGATATTAGACAGATATTTCGTCCAGAGGTAGAGAAGATCCTTCTCTCCGGCATCTCATCCTCCCCCTTCTCTTTCTCCTTCATCGTCATCGTCCTACTCCTCCTCATTCTGCTGCTCCTCCTCCTTCTCCTCCTCCTCCTCCAGGCCAAAACAAATTTAATAAAGTCACTATTTCCGTGCCAATTTCGAGGCCTTAACTGCTCGTGTGTCACCTTCAATCTCGATACTCGGCGTTTAAGCTGATATGCATGTTAACGACCGGCTAATTCGGTCAAATTGATCGTAAAACGCCGTTGACCATCCCGCTCCGATGGATTTTATTCATGGAGCCTTGATTAACGTCGAACGATATATCTCTCACACCTCTAGCATTTCGCCGTTTTTACAAGCGACTAGTATTACTCTTGAAATTTTTTCATTTTAACAAACGTTAACAACGGCTAGGTCCTACGACCTAGGGACAATGAATTAAAAAGTTCGATATATGTCTATATTAATCCTTCTTTAATTTTTCTATTTCTCTTCTTGTTTTTCTTTCCTTTTTTTTTTTTTTTTTTCTATTCCCCCTTCATATATTCCATTACGACCATTAACCCTTTTATACTGTCCCTGATTCCCGATTTCATATTTCATATTTCCTATTCCCATTTCTATCGTTTTATGATCAATAGACTTTTTACTTCTTTGAAAATAGACCTTCGAGAAAAATCATTTTCCGTGAAGTTAGGAAATCTAAGAGAAAAAGTTTAGGAAAGTTTGTTGAAAGCTTTCGATCGGTCTTTACCAATCGTTTCAAGTTCGCAACGTTTTCACGAAGGTTCCTTCCGTCAAACTATATCACCGTCGGCAGCACTTTGGCCTCGGTATTATTAGTCTTTGGAGTTAGGGAGTACGCATGGACTCGAATCTCCAGGCTCGCTCGCATGGTTAACTTTGGCAAACAGGAATTACCATTTTATTGGGTGAGTTCTGGCGCCCTCTTAGCCAGCCAGCCAGCCCTTCCTACCTCCTACCCTGGCGCACTTCACAGCGACCCCTAAACGCGTCGATTGGAATACCTAATCGTTCAGGGACCATTCAGCACCCCCCATTGTTCCACCGACCAGTCGTTGTTGGTGCTGTTAACGTCGAATCCTTTCACGCTCTGACGCTATCGCATCTTCTTTTTCCTTTTCTTTTGTTTTCTCTTCTTTTCTTTTCTTTTCTTTTCTCTCTTCTTTCTTTCTTTCCTTTTTTTTTTTTGTTCTCTTTTCTTCTCTTTCCCCTTTTTTTTGGTTTTTTCTTCCTCAAGAAAAAGACGATCCCTCCAAGTGGTAATCAGGGGCGAACGTGCCTACGAATTATCGAATCTTGAATGTCGGTTCTTGGTATCGATCAACGACGGACCCTATTTAACGGAGAGAACACGTACACCAAAAGGAATAAAAAGAAAATAGAAAAAGAAAGGGCCTCTTCCAAACTGATTTTACTTATGTAGTCGCTTAAAAAAAAATAATCCTATTGTTTTTTTAATTTTAATTATTAAAAGTCCAATTGTAAATAAAAAAATGGAAATTGTCAATCGGCGAAGGAACATACGCGGATTAATAATTATAAGGGATAAGGATAATGTTTGTGGTATCGTATTCGTATAAAACGTCCTCTGTCCTTATATCATATTGGATGGGTTTACTGCAACATACGCTTGAACCTTTATTACGGTAAAGGGACCTTGATCGAACGACCTTGAATATGATTAAATATGTACATCAAATTTTTATTTTTATCACGAGAGAGAGAGAGCAGGTAATTATATACAAACAGACGTTTTCAGGAATCATTTGGGTTTAGTTTATCTACGTTGGATGATCATCGGACGCGTAGAGACAGAGATCGATCGATTACCCATCCGATCGATCATCTTTCAAGAGAGAGATCTTCGAAAATAGGAATAGACAAAAGAGAAGAATACAAGGAAAACGACAAAAAAAGAAAAAAAAGAAAAAGAAAAAATAAAAAAGAAAAGAAAAGAAAAGGAAGAACAATCGAAAGAGCTACGAATCGAACTCGTTTGGTTTTCGTACGATCGATCTCCTTTTTCAAAAGTTTTCTCGAATTTACATTCCTCTTAATTAAGCTCTACGCTTAATATGCACAATCCTTCATTTTTATTTATTCATTCATACATTCATTCATTCATTCATTCATTTATTTATTTATTTAATTTATTTATTTACTTACTTATTAATTAATTAATTAATTAATTTATTTATTTATTTTCCCTTAACGTACTAATACTGCAGAATATTGTTTATGTCAAAATGTTATTCCACCAATCCGTTCTTCCTCGTACTTTGTTTGTTTTCGAAGCTATGCCCTACAAAGAGATATTTCTGATCTTCTTGTTACCTTTTCTTTCTTTCTTTCTTTCTTTCTTTCTTTCTTTTTTTTTCATTTTCTCTTTTTTTCTTCTTTCTTTTTTTCTCCTCTCGAAACGTTCGCCGTCTCGAAGAGAACGACGAATCGAACCGATCGCGCGCGCGCGCGCGCACGAAGATACGGTTTGGCAGCTTAAAATTATACGACCGGAAGAATTCTTTTCTTTTATTTACCATTACATGAGATACGACTTCTCGATCCATATTGGCGAGAATCGACGTTTACGATCGATTCCAAAAATTCTATTTTCGAATTTTTTCGGATTGAAATAGATGCGACGCGAGTGAGATCCGTCAAATCGAATTAAACATCGATTTAATATTGAAAGTTTAAATTTCGACGAGAAATAATTAAGTAAGTATTTATGGGGGGATTCCCGTCGTTCTTCTTTTTTTTTCTCTATTCTTAAGTTCTTCTTAAAATCAAAGTAGAAATACAATTCACGTGAGCGTTCGTACTCGATTTGTTATTTTCTTACGCATACACGCACGCACATACACACATACATACATACATACATACATACATACATACATACACGCGCACACAAACACATCCACGTGTATAAACATTTGATCGTCGGATACACGCGTAGTCGTACACGTATTACACACGTTTTAAGTATGATTGTCACAGAAAAACACTTCACCGACTTTCAAATTGATCGAGTGCGAGGAAACGGAAACGTTTTCTATCTTTCTTTCTTTCTTTCTTTCTTTCTTTCCTTCTTTCCTTCTTTCTTTTTGCAGCTTTTCTTTTTTCTTTCTGCGAAAAAAAAAATTATGATAAAAAAATAGTAAAAAGAGAAAAAGAAAAAAAAAATAAAAAGAAGAAGACGAAGAAGAGAAGAAGAAAAAACGAAGAAAGAAAAAAAAAGAAAACAAAGAACCAAAAAGAAACAACAACAACAACAACAGCAGCATCAACAACAACAGTTTCTCCTCCTTTCCTTTTTCCGTCGTGCCTTTAGAAACTTTTGCAAATTTCCACGATTCTCTTTTCCTTTTCTTTTCTTTTCTTTTCTTTTCTTTCCTTTTCTTTCTTTCTTTTTTCTTTCTTTCGTTTCGAAAAAGTCCCTATAACCATTTCGTTTCACTTACATACTTACATGCGCGCACCCACCTTCCTAAGATCACACTTATTCTTACGAGCATATGAACGCATAGTACGAATGAAATCTCTCGAAAGGTCCTTTCACTCTCTTATTGATATTGCACATCATCGTGGAACGATACAATACGTCTGATCGTCTCTCATTCCGAATGGATAAGTCATTACTCGGAAAATAATCGTTTATCGTCGTACACGACTCGTAATTTTCTTTTGCTTTTTCTTCCTTTTTTTTTTTTTTTTTTCTTTCTTTTCTCTCCGTTCTTTTCATCCCTTTCTTCCTTTCCCCCCCCCCCTTCCCTTTCCGTTTTATATATATATATATATTTTTTTTTTCTTTCTCGTTCTTTTTTTTGTTTTGTCTTGTTTTTTTTTTCTTCTCTTAGCTTTGTCTCTCTTTTGTTCTTCGTTTCAACAAATTACTTTATCAACGAATTATTTCGAATTACTTCGTCGATCGGCGCACCATCAACACTATAATCACCATCATCATCACCACCATCACCATCATCATCATCATCATTATCATCATCATCAATGTCATTACGGAAGGATCTTTCTCGACGAACACAACGAAAGCAGGTACTAACTTCTTTAGATTCCTCGGTTATAGTTCTTTAAAAACGGAGGAGAACGATTTTGTTAGAGCTTTCGGGCCCTTCTCGAAGATCCAAAAGAGTTAAGTTCATTCATCAACGTATATATAAATATATATATATATAAGAACGAAGAAGATGGAATTTGTACGATCAATGGAAAAATTTCGATGATGGTAAAATCGTCGATCGTAGTAATTTCCATTTCTCGTAATCGATGACAACTGCGACGATGAATTCGCCATCAGCCGTGCATGGGACATTCGGTTATCTTCTCGAGTCGTACGTTAAACTTCAGACCATTTGAAGTCCCTTGGTGATGCTCTCGACGTGTTCCTTGGCTCGCATTCTTAACGCCTGGATGCTGGTCGTACGAGGGTCGTGACCCGGTGGACTCGGAGGTGGTGGTTGGACATGACTACCTCCTCCTATGCTTGGCATTCCACCTCCCAATGTTCCTGAAGACAATCGAAACTTTTCTATCTATCTGATTTATCATATTTATATATATATATATAAATTTGTTTAACAACGTTGATATTATTCTTTAAAGCACAATCTCTCGACGATCTTATATATTGATCTTTTTTTTTGGTCTTACTATTTTTTTCTTTCTTTCTTTCTACAGGAAGATAAATTAAGATTCTCGATACAATACAAGTGCACTTTAATATATGACGATTTAATAATAAATAATTTATGAATTTCATTTTGTTAATAAAGATCAATCCTTTCCGTCGAAAGATATATTAACTTTACTCGTTGGTACAGTATTTTTGGGGATTGCTTTTATCAAGAGAAAATATAAAAGGATATATTTTCCGGTTAAAATCGTTCCAATCGAAATCCGATGCGAATGAATTTCCTCGGGCTCGATAGCAAGCAAGTGTCTCTCGATAGAGATTCAACGTACCTGGGACCGCATTAGCCACAGCGGCAACGTTAGGAGGAGAGGGCAATCGTCTCGGGGACGTTAAATAACTTGGATATCCCGTGTGCGGTGCGGCCAGGAATCCTGGTAGCGCGCTCAAAAGTCCTGGTGGTGCGAGCCAAGGATCCCCTGGTAATCCAAGAGTCGTTCCACCGACATTTCTAACAGACAGAAACAATGGATATTTATGATGAACATTTCCTAACTAAAAACTCGGTCACGTTACTTTCGTGACTTCGGCGAATATAATCGTAGTTATCAAATGTATTGCCAGTTTATATCTCTAATTAACTCAAACGTCGTTAACCTCGTGAGAGATCGATAAGAAACCCGCGAAGACAATTTGTTATGACAGGGTTTATTATTGTCCATCTTTTAATTGATATCTCTTTCCATCACCCTCACGAGAATTGGACTTTTTCAGCTTTAACTAATTTATACAACTTTATTTACGGCCAGTTGCGAAAATGCATCGGGGAATTTATTTCTTTCTTTCATTTTTATTTTCAGAATATTTCAGGCTTCTCGACGATAACATCGAATAAGATTAATTGACACTACGATGAATGAATCTTCAATTATGATACACACACACACACACACACACACACACACACACACACACACACACACACACATACACACATATATTGACTGCACAAAAATTCTCGACGAAAGTTCCTCAATTTTAATACAAATCAATAATAACGTAAAATTAATTTTAAAGCGTACCTCATGTTAGCGGCGTGATGATATTCGCTCAGACCAAGCCTGGCAGCCTCCATTTTCTCTTGTCTACGCCACTTGGCTCGTCTGTTTTGAAACCACACCTGTAAAACGAATAAAAAGAAACGAAGGGGTAGATTTAGAAAAGAAGGATATACATTTCGTCGTGAACTGGAATCTTTTCTTCTTCTCTGTTCTCTTTTTAATTAAAAAACTCACATCGTTTAGTGAAATCTCATCTGAAAGTGTCAAGAAGGAAAGTCAAGAGTCAAAGTCGAATACAGTAGTAGTAGTAATAGTAGTAGTAGTAGTAGTAGTAGTAGTAGTAGTAGTAGTAGTAGTAGTAGTAGTAGTAGTAGTATGGATAAAGTTAGTTCCCCTCTTGTTGAAAGAGGGCTAGCGATTCAGCCTGTTTTTACGTTCTGTGGGAGCGGTCAACTGACAAATTCTCTGCTAAGTAGAACGTGAGTGCGAGAGAAAGAGAGAGAGAAGAGAGAGAGAGAGAGAGAGAGAGAGAAGGAAAGAAAGAGGGGTTGGCGAAAATGGAGTTCCTTTAGCGAGCTGTGGTACCCGATCGAGGGCGAGAAAAGTGGCTGTTAAGGTTCTCTTTCTGGCACGTTCTATGTGTATATATGTATACACATAGACGAATACGCACAGAACACATATAGAGAATTGTGCGCTGGCGCACTCGTTCGAAAAGGAGGGTTAGAGAAATGTCTC
Source organism: Vespa velutina (assembly GCF_912470025.1). NCBI lineage: Eukaryota > Metazoa > Arthropoda > Insecta > Hymenoptera > Vespidae > Vespa > Vespa velutina. The sequence goes on from NC_062189.1 coordinate 18,262,549, forward strand.
TGGGCGGGGCGGTCCACCCCTGGAAGTGGTTCTGGATAAGAAAAGGAGGCCGTCGTAAGGGGTCCACCCTTCGTTTCTTCGGCATCAAGAGGGTAACGAGCCCTTAGGGCGAAATCGAAAGTGAACGACGTGACGGTGTTCTGAGATGGACCGAGTGAGTGCGAAAAAGATATATATATATATATATATATATAAAGAGAGAGAGAGAGAGAAAGAGAGAGTGAGTGAGAGAGAAAGAGAGAGAGAGAGAGAGAGACAGAGAGAGAGAGAGAGAGAGAGAGAGAGAAAGAAATGGTTGGCCAAGTAAGAAGCAAAAGAAAAAGAAAAAGAAGAAGAAGAAGAAGAAAAAGAAGGAAAGGGAGAAGGAAGATGGTGGGGGTAAGGAGCTAGTAGGACGGCCATGTTGATCTCTTTATTGTAACATGGCTGCTGTTGGCAGCCCGCTAAAGTCTATCGCGTTAAGAGCCGATACTTATCGGCTGTTGCCTTCTCACTCTTATGAATTATTCAATGGTTACGGAGACACGTAGACGACGATGGTGCCTATTGCGTCTGTTCGTGTGACGAATTTACAGAGAAGAAGATGAGAAAGGGGAAGGGAAGACGGAGAGATGATGAAGAGAGAGAGAGAGAGAGAGAAAGAGAGATCCATCGAAGGTTGGTTGATCCATGGTGGTCGATCGCTTCGTGAATGATTCCACCAAGGTTTCATCCTTTCGCGCTTTTGTCGCTTTGTCGCTTCGACTTCAATTCGTTGAACCACTCAAATAGAAATTAAAGCTCTTTCTCTTTCTCTCTCCTTCTCTTTTTCTCTTTCTCTTTCTCTCTATCTATTTCACTTTTCGTTTTCTTCTTTCTTTATTGAACTCTATCAAGCTCCACCACCAATCCTGCGGTATGCTCGTTAAGGGAAGACAAGGGTAGCTAGATAAAGAGAAAGAAAGATAGATAGATAGATAGATAGATAGAGAGAGAAAGAGAGAGAGAAAGAGAAGAGAAAGAGTTAACTGACGCGATGGAATTTCGATTTAAGTGTTGGTTGCATTTCGTTCAACTTTTCTAAAAGAGTAACGACGAAGTAATTGGGCTTTATCGTTGGACTTCTTTCGTTTTTCCCTACGACGCTCGAGGAAATGAAAACATATTAATGAGCAAGGTAATTTTAAATATTCTTCCTTTTTCTTTATTTGTTCTTTCTTTCTTTTCTCTCTCTCTCTCTCTCTCTCTCTCTCTATCTCTCTCTTTCTATCTAGCTATCTTTCTCTTTCTATCTCACTCTGGAATCAACGCGAAAATAAGTTTCATCCTTAAAGCGTGGAACGGGTCGTCGCAATTTAACATCCGACCTTGTTAACTCCCTGGCTGCTCTCCAACTGCCTGAATTCTTCTCTATTTTATCCGCGAGATAAATTCGCTTCGAGATGTCTTGTAAACTTTAAGATCCGGCATTGAGAATTCGTAATATCGCTTATCGAAATGAAATATTAACTGTTAATGTTAAATTTAAAATCGACAATCGATAAATTTACATACATAAAACATAAGCAATATTATTTCAAGGTAATCAAAGTGTAAGAGGAAAAGAAAACGGTATACATATGTATAGTTCCATCTTGGTCGATTGGTTGGTTAGTTGACTGATTGGTAGGTTAGATGGATATCGAAGTATTCCTGGTCTCTTATCAGGACGATATTTTCCTTCGAACGAGCGGAGAAGCAATTTTCTTTCCTGGCCCCGTAGATGAGGAAAAGGTCATGGACAAGATGCTACGTTGAAATGATGAGAAAATAAGCGAATTTCCCTTCGTACCTCTTATATATCTTTTACCTCTCTTCTTCCTCCTCCTCCTCCTTCTCTCTTCTTTCTCCTCCTCTCTCATTTATCTCCATCTTACTCTTACTCTTATTTTCTCCCCCTCTCTCTCTCTCTCTCTCCCTCTCTCTCGTTGACTCGTGCCTGCCTGCTTGCCTGCCTGCTTGCCTGCCTGGTTGTCTGCCTGCTTGCCGGCCGGAGAGCAACGTTCCTTCTCTCTTCTCTCTCGCGGAAATATAAAGAACAGGGCTAACGCGGCTTAACCTTTTTAGGTCGTAAATTTATTAGAGTAGGTACTTCCAACCTTCTCCTCCCACCTCTCTTCCCTCCACTCTCTCTCTCTCTCTCTCTCTCTCTCTCTCTCTCTCTCTCTCTCTCTTTCAGTGTTCCACCTTCGAACTCGACTCGTCTCCCTTCTTCGCCTTATTTCAATCTTTCTTCTTCTTCTTTCTTCTCCTCCTCCTCCTCCTCTTCTTCTTCTTCTTCTTCTTCTTCTTCTTTCTCCTCCTCTTCTTCTTCTTCTTCTTCTTCTTCTTCTTCATCTTCTTCTTCTTTACTTTCCCATCCTCTCCACGGCAATGATATTGCGAAGGTAAACTCGCTTAGACGGTTTAAATGCAAGAAAATTGGAATAAAATGGAAGTAATTCCGGGATTAAAATTGCACGTTGTGTTCCCGTGGCGCGTTGCCTATCACGAAAGAAATAAAAGAGGAGAGAGCGAGATCAACGAATAAAAAGCTCTTCGTCCTTTACGCGCTCGTCCGTTTATACGGCTCGTTCCGTTCGTTTAAAAACTAAATGCTTTATCAAACTTTCCGTTTATTTTCGATTTTCGACGTTAGGGGAAACGACTAGATGGAACTTTTACAAATATTATCCACCCTCCTTTACCACGAATTTACGCGTAAGAATTATTTGACATATATTATAGTTACCTATTTTGAAAGGTAGGAAAGAAAATTGGAAGGAAGGAAGGAAGGAAGGAAACAAAAAAAAAAAGAAGAAAGAAAGAAAAGAAAAGAAATCGCACGAAAATATTTTCGATGGTGCTATTCCTCTCTCTCTCTCTCTCTCTCTCTCTCTCTCTCTCTCTTTCTCTCACTCTCTCTCTCTCTTTCCGTCACAAAATTCGTTGACTAAATCGCGACTTTCCGTTATTTTTTTTTTTTTTTTTTTTTTTTTTTTTACAAAAACAAACTCAAATTTGAAAAATTACGACGTAGTTGTTACTTTATAATCAAATGATAAATATGCAAAGAAACAAGAAAATTAGAAAGAATATCTATTTCCTTCATCATCCCTTCGAAAACATAATATTAGGTTGGTTTAAATTTTAAAAAAATCCGACATTTCATTCGCACCAACCTAATACATACAAACATACATATGTACGTATTCGTAGGACGAAAATATTTTTAATAACGCGATTCATAGTCGATCACAAAATTCATAGATCATAGGCAGCGCATGGGTATAATTCTTTTTACCAAAAAAAAAAAAAAAAAAAAAAAAAAAGAAAAAGAAAAAAAAAATATCTAAATGAGAATTTGCGAGAATTTGAGACCCGTTAAAATATTTCTAAAATAAAAAACCATTATCACGATTATTATTCAAAACGTAGATACGTCCGTCGTTCGACATATTTTTTCTTTCTATTTTTTTAAATTCATTGAAGTTTAAAAATCGAACAAGCATTGGTACGATTCGTTGATGTGCTACGTCATACGAAATTTTTCTCGGGTACGTCCACTCGGAAGTTGAACTTTTCGATAGCGTACGAGAGTAAAAAAAAAAGTGAATGATTGAGTGAGTGAAAAGAGTGAAGAAGAGAGAAAAAGAGGGGGAGAGAGAGAGAGAGAGAGAGACAGAGAGAGAGAGAGAAGGTTGTTAGCGACAAAGTATCGACGTTAACGTCGTTCCGGCGGCTGCGTAACAGCTTTCGTTGATGTTCTTTCTCGTGACATACGGTGACGAGCACTCGACGCAACAATGGCGCCGATATCGCGTCAAAAAATCACTTTTCCACCATCTTTTTCTATTTTTTGTCTTCCTTTTTGTTCCGTTTTGTTTTGTATTGTTTTTTCTTTTTTTTTTTTTTTTTTTTTTATGTGAATATGCGTGTGCGTGTACGTGTGCACGTGTGTACACACATATACCATATATAGTGTATATATACTATATATGTACATAGTGTGCATGTGCATCTGTGTGTGTGTATATATATATATATATATATATATATATATATATATATATATATATATTTGTGTATATATAGACGTATCTATTTATCCCCTTCTCTTCACTCGTCACGTCTGATCGTTGTCTCCTTTACAGGCAGATATCCTTCCGGGAGAACGATCTCTTTATGTTTCGGTGGCAACCACTCGTCGAATTCGGATTAGCGCCAGTAAAAAGGTATTCGAGGTAGTTACGCTAGAACGAACTCATTGTTGACATCCCAAAGTATTAACAGATTTGTTTCATTGTTCGTTCAACGAGACTACGTGTCTTTACGGTAAGTAACTAAGTAAGTGGGTAAGGTATTTATTTATAATACTTATTTGAGAATAACAGAAAAAAAAGAAAAAAAAAAAAAAAAAAGAATTGTTTTTGTATTTTCAATAAGTTATAAATAATATCCATATCGTTATTGATCGTTAGCTAACGAATGACGACGATTAAAATTATATCTAAACATTCTTCCTTCTTTCCCTTTTATCATTATTTCTTTTAACTTTTGTTTTCCTCTTTTTTTTTTCCTTTTTCAATCGTATCAAAGATTTCGATTGGTTAATCCTTTTGTAATCTTTTTCTATCGTTCCTCGGTGTAAAACATTGTAATTAACTTTTCTAGATCATCCGATTGTCAAAAGAAAAATTTTTCCTAATAACGAATACGTAATACAATCGCATATACGTGAATAAAATTAAAAGCGTTTACGGGAACGAATTATGAATATGGTGAAGAGGGGGGTGGGGGGATAAGGGTATAGAGATCGTCACGATGAGAAACAAAATGTCGAATGCAGGGTTATTTTTCTTTCGGATGTATTACAAGTCTATCAAAGGACTATCGTTGATCTATTACTAGAGAAGTATTACTGGATGGAAGAGGGGTTCGGGGAAGTAAGGAAAGGGGCGGCACACGTTTCGAATATAAGCCTAGATTCCGGTCCAGGGCACCCGTGGAGACCGTGGCTCGCATAGTGGAGAGAAGGGAGATGTTTGGAGAGGGTTGGAGTCTATTATTCGCCGTGCTTTTTATGTCCCCCTCTACCCTATCTCTCTCTCTCTCTCCCCTCCTCACTCCCTTCCCCATCTCTCTGCTCTCTCTCCTCCTCTCGTCTATACTATTTTACCCTTCACCCCTCTGACCCGTGTGCCATGTCAAACTGTCGGACAAATTCAATCCTGAGCAGTCGTTCTCATTTCTCCTTCAAGAATCAACGATTCTTGTCTTTCAATGAGAGACAGAGAAAGAGAGAGAGAGAGAGAGAAAAAGAGACAGAGAAAGAGAGAGAGAGAGAGAGAGAGAGAGAGAGAGAGACCAGCAGGAATCTATCCGCACTGCGGCTAATTCGAACTTGATTTGCTTTGCATCAAACTTCAGGAGCTAAATCGATTTCCTATGGTCTAATCCATGAAGGACGTCCGATTATCGTTAGAGAAACACGAGCAAATAGTAATGACGATCGATCGATCAATCGACGCTTTTTAATACACGTTTAAATCAAAAAATTCGCGACACTGTTTAACATATCGTTATAATTTTAAAGAACGACGAACAACATGTTAAATTGATCTTGATCGTTTGTTTGTAAGAATCAATATCATCTTGTAATGGTACGTGCTGTTGATCATTCGGATGAGAATCACTGTCAACCTCCTCCAATAAAGCCACCCCTGTCGTTGCGTGTAATCGCCCTTAAACACTCCAACGCCCTGCAGTACTTCGATACAATACTAATGTGCTACAAATAACATCCCAAACACGAGGCGATTTCACTTTTACAATGTGACTAAACGTTACAATGTGACTACTATATGTCGAACAATGATATGAACGAAGGAAGGATCGTATTATATATGTCTTTTAGTGAAAAGAAAAAACAAGTATATATATATATATATATATATATATATATATATATATTTATATATGTATATATAGTTAAATATTTACTTTTGCGAATGAATCATTTTTTCTCAATTTATTTAAGAAATCACTTTTGTTTTCCCTTTTATAATCATTTTCATTACTAAACGACGAGAAATAAAAGAATCATCCTCCTATCGTTTGACGCTTGTCACCACGAAAAGGAGCGCGACCACAATGCGGTCGTTGGGGTACGAGAAAAGAAGAAAGAAAGAAAAATAAAAAAAAGCAAAAGAAAAAAAGAATAGAAAAAAAAAACGAAAAAAACAATCTCCTCCGATCTCTATCACCCTTAGTTGAGGTGAGAGACGACAAGGAGGGTCGAAATTCGTGGGGGTGGTGGTTGGTTGGCCGCGTGAATGAGGCAGCGTTTCGAAATTCGACAAATTAGCCTTATGGCCTCTCCTGTATTTTGACAAGCGCGTATTCATTGTCTCGCGAGAGTCCCCGAAATACATACACATTTACGTCCGCACAATTTATGGTAAATATATATA
>NC_062189.1:18274018-18279018 GCF_912470025.1 Vespa velutina
AAAACGATCTTCCGAGGTGTTACAGAGAGAGAGAGAGAGAGAGAGAGAGAGAGAGAGAGAGAGAAAGAGAGAGAGGGGTGAAAGTAAAGTGAAAGACCATTCGCACGAGGAAGATCACAGGTCTTCTCCTGTAATAACATTTGTATTCCCAAGCACCACCTTTTCCTTACGGATATCGAGCCAGCTCTTTTATTCGCGAGAGTGACTAACATGCTTTCTCTTCTTCCATCTCTTTCTCTCTCTTTCTCTTTTTCTTCTCTCTCTCTCTCTCTCTCTCGCATACTTATCACTCACTCTTACTCTCGCTCGCTCGTTCGTTCTACAAAATGACGAAAACTATTACAATTTACTATGACAGAATCATTTTTCAATGTCCACGTAAATGTTTTATAACTTTGTCTTAACATTCCTCTTAACGATTTCGTTTACTTTGCTCTCGTTTCTTTTCTCTCTCTCTCTCTCTCTCTCTCTCTCTCTCTCTCTCTTCCGAAGAAAGAAACTTTTACGAAATCAAATTATTGTAAAAATTTAATCACTTTTAGGGTTTATTTTTATGAACGTCAAATTTTTTTCTCGACAAAGAATTAGATATTATAATATAAAAGTAACATTGATATATTATCGATATAATGTTATGATACAATATGATCGTATAGTTCCTCGGACTATTATTTTGATTTATATAGTGTGTCAACCACGAAGAAGAGAGAGGGAGAGAGAGAGAGAGAGAGAGAGAGAGAGAGAGAGAGAGAGAGAAAGAGAGACAGAGAGAGAAGAAAAAAGAAAAGTGCCTGTTGCAAGAGTTCTCACTGAATGTCGTATTAAACGACTTTATGGTGTCACCTATGGGTATTAATATTGCGACGCAAAGCTTATGGTCCTCGGTCCGTTGACCACGGCTATCGAAGGGTGAACGCGAAGAGAGAAAAAGTAGGAGAACATAAGAGCTGATGTTTGATTCTCGAAGCAAAGGTATCATTTTTTTTTTTCCCTTCACTTTTTCTTTTTTATTCTTTTTCCTTACCCCCAATCAATTCGAATTATCCAGGATATCCGTGTCAAATATTTTTTCTTTTTCTTACAAATGATTTGCAAAATTTTAAAAGACGATAAAGGGAAGGAAGATTTCTCTCTCTCTCTCTCTCTCTCTCTCTCTCTCTTTCTCTTTTTTTCTGTCTTCGCCTTCTACTCGCTCGACTTTACTCCGAAGGAGAATGAAAGTTCGAAGAAGAAAAAAAGAAAAAAGAAGAAAAAAAAAAAGAACTCCGAAAGAAAATTCTGAATCGTAGTTATGGTTACGTTTGATTTGACACCCCATAGATAATTTTACCCTTACCGGTCACCTGCGATTCGTGTCCCGGCACCGTGTCGACGTTAACGATCACGATTTAACTCCCCTAATAAAGTCGAATTAAACGCTCCGCCGAACTGAATGCCTGACGCTTGCTACTACTATAACATCGATTGCTTGTTTTCCTCGTTTTCGTCGTGTATGCATGATAGATGGTATTTATTTGTTTCATATAGAAAATGAAAATGAAAAAGAAAAAAAGGAGAAAAATAATAATAAATAAAAAAGAAAAAAAGGAAAAGAAATAAAAAAAGAGAAGAAAATAAGAAGGAAGAGAAAAATCTTCGAGTAAAATCCAATCTTCCACTTTTTATCTTGTTTATATTTCGTACTATTTATAATTTGCGAGAAAGATTAGAATGTATGAACACGGTCGTTCTCGATTACAACGAAACGATTTTACAATTTTAAAAATATATTATACGAGCTCCTTGCGCGTCACCTCGTTCTTCTTTTTTTCGTTTTTTTTCTTTTTTTTTTTTTTTTGGTGTTTATTATCATTTTTTTTTTTTTTTTTTTTTTTTTTTTTATTTTCCTTCCTTATTTTTTCCTCCTCGTGTCGTGTTACCCGCTAAAACTTTGAAAATTAATTAAACGTGCACGCAATTTCGGATGTTTCGTGACTCGTTTAATCGGGCGAAAGTGCTTCGAAAAGATTAAAAGAAACGTTTTTTCTTGTGAGCGGGAAAATTTAAATCGTTCTCACGCTAGGACGTTAAAAAAGATTCTTCTTGGGATCGATTAATACGATATGATCGATATTAATCCAAATGGTTTCTCACGACGTTATTATCGATTAAAAATGATTTTCTAAATATCTGATAGATAATTATTAATAACTTCAAAATGGATTTACATTGAAAATGATTGAAATAGATACGTATTAATATATTTAACTGTATCAATGGCAAGAAGCCAAACGGCCGACATTTCATTTGACATTTTGCAGTCAAATGCATTTCTAAGTTAACGTTTGATCATAGTCCGTAATCATTTTCGATTGGGGACTATTAAAACTGTAAAAGCTAAAATAGAAATTATCGATTTAAATGAATGGACTTTACTAATTCAATTGATAATATTAGAAATTTTCGAAAGCGTTAGAAGTTAAATAGTTCCGTCCCCTTTTAGGAAAATCGTTATGATTGTCGACTAATTAACGAACTCGCGCGTGATCAATCTCCATCGTTAAGCCGCTTACATATTATGTGTCTACATGTATGTGTGTGTGTATGTGTGTGTGTGTGTGTACGCGCGCGTGCGCATTTGCTTGCTATCAACGAACCCTCATAGACTTACACGCATTAAAAACATACATGCATGTATACAACACATTCATGTATCCCATGGATCCATACATCTATCTATTCGTGCAACTACGTTGCGGGTTGGAACGATTAAACGAATGTAACGTAATTAATGTATGTACATCGCGTAACTATCCCGCCATGACTGTCGCGTAACATTTAATGCACCTCCCGATGTAAATGTAGCTCGCGAACCGGCGATAATTCGATAACGGCTGCGAAATTAGTTCTTGCGTGCGATTTACATTCTCTCACTACGGACCTATAAAAGTCTGCTCGTTATTATTCCTATTCGTCGTGCGAATCCTTTGATTTGAGTAAGTACTTTTAATAATTTCCTTTCCTCTCCTTTCCTCTTCCTCTCTCTTTTTTCTCTTTCCCTTTTTTTTCTTCGTTTTTTTCTTTTCTCTTTTCTTCTTTTTTTTTTTTTTTTTCTTTTTTCTTTTTTCTTTTTTCTTTTTTTTTTTTTTTTTTACACGCTCGATAGTACCTACCTAAATACAAAATTTAATTGAAAAAGAGTAACTTTCAAAGTTAAGAAATAATTCGACGCGATATTTGGCCTTTTCTCTATTATGGGAAAGGGGAAAAAAGAAAAAAGAAAGGGATTAAAAAGAGAAGAAAAGAAAAGAATAAAATTGAATAGAAAAAGTCTCGTTTAGAATTTTCAACAATGTATCTATAAATATTAATACGTATTTGTATATAGCCATATGCACTAATATATGTATGTATGTATAAGAAATATATATATATATATATATATATATGTGTGTGTGTGTGTGTGTGTAAGAAATCAAAGTTCATATTTATTGGAAAGAATATAAAAATGTTTCGCAAATAAAATGGAACACCAAGCGAATTAACGTTTAATCTCTCTTTTGAAACATTTCAGAAACGAATTGCGGGACGCGTAACGGTTTTATCGATCTTTCTCTCTTTTTTTTTTTTTTTTTTTTTTTTTTTTTTTTTTTTCACTTTATCTCTACTGTTTCTCTCTCTCTCTCTCTCTCTCTCTCCCTCCCTCTCTCTTTCTATCGTATATTGCATATATGTACGTAGAAAGCTTTTCATAGAAAGAGAGAAAGAGATAGAGATAGAGAGATAGAGAGATAGAAAGATAAAAAGAGAGAGAGAGAGAGAGAGAAAGAGAGGAGATTCGAAGAACGGTTTTAAATTCTTCCGCGCCGTTGTGTGCGGCCATCGAAAAAAATTGTAATCGAATTGGAGTATTTTTCCAATTGGCAATCGTCCGACGGCCGGAGCCATCGAACATTGGTCATTCACCCGTCTCCCTCGATTCCAAATTAGTTGGCCTACCGCGAAAAATCAATCTGCCCGCTTTTTTCCGCCTGCCTCACTAGATTCCACCGTTGTCGATTCCACTCTTCTGTGGTTGCAACCCGGAAACGTTATATAGACAAACACATATACGCCTACACATACACATACACATATATATATATATATATATATGTGTATGTACCAGATATATATGTATGTATGTATCTAAACATATATATGTATATATATATATATATATTTATATAATATACGAATAGTTCAACCTTTACTCTTTCTATACTTGAAGATTTTCCAGATAAATATCGTCGTTCCTCGTTCTTCATTTCAATTCGTAAAATAGTGACAGTAACAACATAAATGTATTTCCCCGCCCATCCCCTCGCCCCCATGCTTGACAATTTCACGATAAGAGGATACGTAATATGTATTCTTCGACGATAACGATCTTACATTTATTACCTTGTCATTTGAAATTCGTAAATCGTTCGAATCGTTTTATCGTTTACGAACGACGATTTTATGATGAAAAGAAAAAATATAAAAAAGAAAAAAAAAGAAAGAAAGAAAGAAAGAAAGAAAGAAAGAAAGAAAGAAAATAAAAAGTTACAGAAAAAATAAAGAGAATGAAATTTATTATCACGCATCTCATATACGATTAACAATCGTTTCGAATAAATCAAACAAAATGTTTTCAATATAAATCCTATATATACAAACATACACACATATCTATATAAATATGTTCATATTATTACATATATATGTATATAATTTGTAAGTGTTGGAGTTGATACAAACTTTCCAAGTAATGACACATCCAATAAACTTCCTAATTATGGCGAGAAAACAGTGTTAATCTCCGTGGCCTGACATTCACTCTCACTCTCTCTCTCTCTCCCTCTCTCTCTCCCCCTTTATCTCTCTTTCTCCTACATGTAGAGAGGTTCAACTAAATGACCAGGTAGAAGCGTATAGAAAAGCGAGCACCATGAAAATCTGGGAAAACGGGCAGCGTTTTCCCGCTCGCAATCAGACCG